>NC_066585.1:476078780-476378780 GCF_024323335.1 Lathyrus oleraceus
CCAACGCCTTATAAGATTCTCATAATCAAGCTAACGATCAAAGAACCTTAGGGTGTAAAATGTGAAATTAAACGTCGTCGGAGCTTCGCAAGGGATCCAAACCTTATGGGTTTGGTCCTAACAAACTACATTGAGGTACAAAGAAATAAGCAAGAGGAAGAGCAATGCATAACCTACCTTTGAGGCGGAGATTGCCCTGGTGGCTGTTGCATTGAAGAAGATGAAACCAGAGAGAAATCCAGAGAAAACTTCAAAGAGGTAAGCACTTTGATTCCTAATCCACTACAACCTTCTTCTTCTTCTCTACCACGTAGCCTGTAGGAATTGACGTAATTGTGGTTGCTTATGAATTGGAGAGAATAGAGTCGAGAGATGAATCGTTGCAGATAGTTATAGAGAGAGAAAAATCAGAGAGATTGAGAATGAAATTGAGAGATGAATTTTGTGGAATTTGATTGTTTTTTATGATTGAAGGGATGAATAAATTTATAGAGTGTGAATTCTAACTAATTCGAAAAAAATTGGATTAGTTTTGTGAATCAAGTTAGGGCAGGGTTAAGTTTCAATGAATTGAAGAGAAAAATCTATTAGGAGTTAATAACTCTGTTAATTGTTGTTAGAGACTGTTATTAGGTGAATTCAGTTAGTGAATTAGTAAAGAATGTTAGAATTGGATGGAATTGAAGTTAAAGTGTTTGAATTTGAATTATGACTATGAGAATAGTTAGTTGTTATGTATTATAATTGTAAATCCAATGATAAGAGGTCGAAATATAGATCCTAATATACATCCTTTAAAACAACTAAAGATAGTAATTCACAAGTAATAAGTCATAGGTGGTAGATAGGCCAATTAATGAATCAATTTAGCTAATCATAAAAAAACTTACGTGTCATTGATTTTATTAATCTCGCTAATTAACTAATGAGTCATTGATTTTATCATCAACGAATAAAAAACTTACGTGTCATACAAAACAACTAACCGTGTTTTGAATTTTAAGTTGTCTTAGAAAAGTTTACGATACAAACCTTCAACCCAAGTTTTCGTTTCTTATATAAACAACCATACTTGCATTGTTTCCATAATCCACATAAAAGCGATTAATCTCAATAAGCACTTCTACAATTTCAAACATGAGATATCTCCTATTTTCTCTCTTCTTGCCTTTAGTTTCTTCATTGATAATTAACACTTCACCACAAATAGGTCCTTTGAATAGAAAAGATTTTCCCAATGGCTTCATATTTGGCACATCATCTTCTGCATATCAGTATGAAGGTGCAGCAACGGAAGGTGGAAGAGGAACAAGTATATGGGATACTTTCACTCATCAATATCCAGGTTCTTAATTAATCTTAATTACTTTTTTCCTTCAAAATTTGCAGTGCATTTCTTATAATTCAACCTTATTATTACGATATAATGCAGAAAAAATCATGGATGGAAACAACGGAGACGTTGCGGTTGATTCGTATCATCGTTTTAAAGAAGATGCTGAAATGATGAAGGATATGAACTTGGATGCTTATAGGTTTTCTATTTCTTGGTCTAGAATACTCCCAAGTAAGTCGAATTGTACCAATCAATCAACTTCTTAATTATACTTAATTAGACTTAATTAAATGTTTCTCTTTATTAAGTATATTTCATTGATTTAAATAGAAGGAAAACTAAGCGGAGGAATTAATCAAGATGGAATCGATTATTATAACAACCTCATCGATGAATTGTTGGCAAACGGTAAGAATACAAACTTTATTTCTTTTAGAATAAAGTTGAATAGATTGTTAATTCAGTTGAATATAGATTGTTAATTCAATTCATGTTACACAATATGTTTAATTCATATGGTTGAATTAACCATAATTTTGATGATAAATTAAAGTAAAGAACTGCTATTACGCATATTCTAATATAAAGATCTTATATTAGGTTTACAACCGTTTGTGACACTTTTTCATTGGGATCTTCCTCAATCTCTAGAAGATGAATACGGAGGCTTCTTAAGCCCTCTCATCATGTAAGTGCAATACATAAAATTTTCACTTAACAATTAATCTAAATTTCTCATTCATCTTTAAACACTTTCGCTACAGAAAAGACTTCCAAGATTACGCCGAACTTTGCTTCAAAACATTTGGAGATCGAATAAAACATTGGATAACATTGAACGAACCATGGAGTTACAGTCGATATGGTTACGCGGACGGCAAAATGGCACCGGGTCGATGTTCTTCATGGTTGAGTCCAAATTGCACCGGTGGCGATTCCGGAACCGAACCTTATTTAACTGCACATTATCAGCTTCTAGCTCATGCAGCAGCTGTTAATGTGTACAAAACAAAATACAAAAATTCTCAGAATGGTTTGATTGGTATCACTTTGTTCATTACCTGGTTTGTGCCACTCTCAGATAACAAACTTAATCAAAAAGCTGCTGAAAGAGCTACAGATTTTATGTTTGGATGGTAAAGAATCTAATGATAAAGACTTCATTACAAAACATATATATAAATATATTTTCCAAATTAATAACAATGAGTTATATATGAAAATTTATTTTATTTCTTTGTTTGAAATTACAGGTTTATGGACCCCTTAACAAATGGAGATTATCCAAAAACCATGAGAGGTTTAGTCAAATCAAGATTACCAAAGTTTACTAAAGAACAATCTAGGCTTGTCAATGGCTCATTTGATTTTATTGGCATAAATTATTACTCTTCTGGTTATGCTTCTGATGCACCTCAATTAAGCAATGCTGATGCTAGCTACCTAACAGATTCTCTTTCTCAAATTTCATGTGAGATATGAACTAATCATATTTTTATTTCAATTAACTATATTTTTATATATAATATAGTTAGATAATAACATGTATGTTATTTATTAATTTAAATAATGACATATCTTTTATTTGTTTGAATGCATGCAGTCTCACGTAATGGAAAATCTATTGGTGTAAATGTAAGTGTTTGAAACTAAAAAACTCCAAAAATTTACATGTTTTATATGATTTTCTTTATGAGTAATTGTTAAAGTTGATTTTGTTTATTTAATTTCAGATTGCTTCAGATTGGTTGTATGTTTATCCAAAAGGACTTCGAGATTTTCTGATATACACTAAACAAAAATACAACAACCCTTTAATTTATATAACTGAAAATGGTACGAAAAATATATATTATTATATATAATTAAATTCCTACATGAAATTTTATTTTATTTTTATTTATTGAAAATATGGATAATAATTTAACTTTTTCATAATATTTGTAGGTATAAATGAGTACGACGATCCATCGTTATCACTTGAAGAATCTCTTCTCGATATTTATAGAATTGATTATCATTATCGTCATCTCTTTTATCTTAGAGAATCGATTAAGTAAGTATTTTTTTATTTATAAATTTAAATCAATAGTTTCAATTTCTTATATGAAATCTAATTACATTATTTTCTTTCTTTTAATATGTAAATACAGGGCCGGTGTAAATGTAAAGGGATATTTTGCATGGTCTTTCTTGGACAATTTTGAATGGCATGAGGGTTATACCATGAGATTTGGAATGATATTTGTGGATTATAAAAATGATTTAAAAAGATATCAAAAGCTTTCAGCATCTTGGTTCAAGAATTTTCTCACAACAGATACCAAACTTTACATAGATTCCATTTAATAGTGCTACAAATTTCTTTATAAACATTATAGATTTAGTTCATTGTTTGAATAATACAAGTATACATTTGTAATTATATGTAATACATATTAATCATTGATTCTATGTTAATACTGTAATTACATTTTTTATTTTCCAAACAATAGATGGAAATAGTTAACTATATTTTATTGTCACTGTTGGATATAAAATCAACTCATTTTCTTGGCAAAAAAGTGTATGTTAAGTTATTTCACACAAATTAAAAAGTTGGATAATAATTTTATTAAAAGGATGAATATTATTTTTGTCTAGTGACATAGAATCTTTTTTTAAATGAGAGAAACCATCATCAAATCAAAGTTTGATTGAACGATCACAAAAGTAAAAGAAACTACCAAACTCAAGTTAGAAAGGACGACACAACTCTCCATGCTTTAATTGCGAATGAAGATTCTGTTTGATAAAAATTACGGTCGATTAATAAACTACCTTATAATTTATGATTGGTGACAGATAACTGATGGTTTATAGCTTATAATTTATGTTAAGTTATTTCACACAAATTAAAAAGAAATTATTAGTAAAGAAAATTGAATAATAATTTTATTAAAAGGATGAATATTATTTTTGTTTACTCGCATCGATTTTTTTTTAAATGAGAAAAACCATTACAAAATTCAAGGTTGATTGAAGTCACAAAAAGTAAAAGAAACCACCAAACTCCTCAAGCTATAAAGGACGACACAACTCTCCCTACTTTAACTGATAACTGATAGCTTATATTTTATAGTTGATGATTGATAGTTGATAAGTTAATTAAAGTGTTTGGTAAAATTAACAATTCAATTAACCTATAAATGTAAAATGACATAAAAGACATTTAATACATATTTATTTTATTTTAAATTTAAATAAATTATAAAGGATAAAAGAGGGTTTTTGTAAAATAATAAGGATAAAAATGAAAGAAAATACTTTTTAAAATAACGTCTGAAAAAAAATAATAAGCTAGTAAAATAAGCTATTAACTCATGATGAAAAGACCGTCACTAAACAAGTCTAAATTGTCATATAAACTTATAAGCTATAAGTTATAAACATTAAACTCGCAAATGTGACTTACCAAACGGAGTCAAAGAGCATCCCTCCTTTCGAAATCCTCAATCTAACATGTCTTAGATTCTTAATTATTGAAACCTCAGAACCAAAAAAGAAAAAGATATTAGAAGAAGTTCAGTTGAACATGATCAGAGAGGTACTCATAAAGGTTTGAACTCACCTGAGAAGGCTATCAAAAATTACCTGTTAAACCTTCAGGGCAAGCTCCCCAGCTACACCAAAATAACTTTGGCTAAGCCATCGATGTAGCTTTTGATATGTGTTTTCTGAAAGTCGTTTTTGAGACTGATAGCAAAACGACGGAAATGATGATGAATGAAGAAAACTCTCAGAGAACCATTGTTGGAATGATATGCAATAATGCTCGTAAAAAGACTGGAAATGTGAGAGAAACTAGAGTTTGTTTTGCAACAATGTTGATGCACAGGGTGATAAAGATGAACAATAAAAATAACAGAGAGAAAAGAGAGTAATAACAAACTTCCACTACTCTAAAACAATTATAAATGGTTGCACACACACACTACTACACAGACTGCAAAAGGATGATACTATTTATTCACACCACTCACTTGCTTAAATACAAGTGAGACTTAATGAAAATACTAAAGTATCCTTTAACAAACTTTACCTACAAGTTTCTGAAAATGAATTAGTTATAACATCATCCCTTAATTCATATTCAACTTAACCAAAGCTAACAACACTAATTTCATTCCTCAAGTGGAGAAATCAATCAGTATTGATCACCTTCGTCAGAACATCTGTCAGCTGCTTCTGGGTACTACATTGCATAACTTCTAACACTCCATTATGAACATGATTTCTCATAAAGTGATACTTAGTCTTAATATGCTTGCTTATCCCATGCAACAATGGGTTCTTGGCAAGATTGATTAAGGACTTGTTATCAATCATCAACTATAGAGGCTTGTTTACTTTGATCTTCAGATCCTGTAGTAAATTCAGAAGCCACACAACTTGATATGTAGTCACATCACCTGCAATATATTCTGCTTCACATGGTGACAAAGCAACATCTGGTTGCTTCTTGGAACGCCAAGAAATAGGACTTTCCATAAACTTAAAGAAGTACACATAAGTACTTCTTTTGTCAACTATGTCTCCACACCAATCAGAATCTGAGTAACTCAGAAGTACCGAGTCAGTTTCAACATCAGAAGGGAACAAAACTCCATACTTCAGAGTTCTCTTTATATACCTCAGAATTTTGACAACAGCTTGATAATGAGACCACTTCGATTTACTCATAAACCTACTCATTATTCCAACTTCATAGAAAATATCAGGCCTGTTATTACATAAATATCTTAGAGAACCTACCAACTGCTTGGACGTTGTCGCATCACCATCATCACCATCATAATCAGAATCCAATTTCTGATTTGTATTAGCAGGTGTGACAACAACTTTACAATTCAGCAGCTCAAATCTCTTCAGAAGCTTAAGTTCATATTTCAGCTGATGTAAAATTATGTATTTCTCAGAGTACATAATCTTCATCCCTAGAAAATAAACCATATTTCCTAGATCAATCATCTCAAACTCATTCGTCAGCTCCTTCTTGAACTTAGCTATCCCATGTTCACAACTTCCTGTTAGCAATATGTCATCAACATACAGGCACACCATAATCATATTGCCTTCTGAAGTATGCTGAACATAGACACCACACTCCATCTCGCATTTTTGAAATTCATACTTCTTGAAAAATGAATTAACTTTCAGATTCCAAACTCTACGGACTTGCTTCAGTCCATACAAAGCTTTATGTAATCTGTACATCATCCCTTCCTGATTCTTTTTTTGTAAATCTAGGAGGTTGTGACACATAAACCTCTTCTTCTAATGGACCGTTAAGAAATGCAGATTTCACGTCTAAATGCATCAGAGGCCAATTCCTGTTAGTAGCTATCGCAATCACCATCCTAATTGTTTCATGTCTTGCTACAAGCGCAAACACTTCAAAGTAATCTAACCCAGGTTTCTACAGAAAACCTCTCATAACTAAACTTGCTTTGTGTTTGCCAATTAATCCATCTGGCTTTAGCTTCACCTTATAAATCCATCTCACACTAATGACTTTCTTGTTCTTTAGAAGTTCTGTAAGCTTCCAAGTCTTGTTTCTCTCTATGGCATCAAGTTCCTCTTTCATGGCCTTCAGCCAGAATTTTTGATTGAAAGCTTCTTCCCTACTCACGAGTTCAGAGTCTACTAACATGACACACTGAATAACTTCCGCTTCAGAATCTACTTCAGTATCTTGCAGCATGTCATACTCTGCAAACCTTCTCATAATTTTTATGATTCTTTGTGGCCTATGAACTTTTTCAGAACCTTTTGATTCTGGAACAATATTAGATGCTACAAACCTTCTCGAAGTGTTTCTTATTCTCTGAACTTGTTCATAACCTTCTGATTCTGGAACTGTATCAGAAGTTGGAACTCCAAAAGTACTGAATTCAGAAGCATGACCACCTTCAGAATCTGGAATATTCTTAGAATCTGGACTACCACTAGAATCTGAATCACCATCAAAATCTGGATCACCAGAATATGAATCATCATCAGAGTCTGGATTAGAATCAAATTCTTCCTCATAATCAACCTCGCCTTCTGATTCTGACTCACTCTCATAATCATTTTCAGGCTCTGACTCATCTTCAGAATCAGAATCAGTATCTTCAGAAGTTAACTCTGTATCGGAGTTGGATTGAGACTTGCTCCAATCCCATACTTCTGACTCTTTCACAACAACATATATGTTGACTTCAACCTTATTAGTGAATGGACAATAAAGGTTATAAGCATATGTACTTTCATACCCCACCAGTAACACCACCTTGCTTATATCATCCATCTTCTTTCTAGTAGCATCTGGAATGTGTTTATAACAGACAAAATCAAATACTCTGAAATGACTCACACTTTGCCTATCTTCAGTTCACCTCTCAAAAGGAACAATTTCCTTCATCTTCTTGGTTGGACACCTATTGAGCACATATGTTGTAGGGGCAACAGCTTCTCCCCATAAAATGTTAGGAAGCTTAGGGTTTAGGGTTTAGGGGCAACAACTTCTCCCCATAAAATGACTCACCTCCACCATCAATTATGAGAATCTTCAGAGTCTGGCCACTCTGTTTCTCATCCTCGATTCTAAATTTCTTAAATTTAGCAAACACTTAGTGTTTGAACTTTATAAGGGATACCCATGTCATCCTTGTGAAATCATCCACAAATGACACAAAGTATTTATTCCATCCTAGTGAAGGTTTTGGAAATGGTACACACATATCAGAATACACTACTCCCAAAGCATGTTTTGCTCTTGGAACTACTTATGATGTAAATGACAGTCTTGGTTACTTCCCTCTCATGCACGCATTGCATG
This sequence comes from Lathyrus oleraceus, assembly GCF_024323335.1. Lineage (NCBI taxonomy): Eukaryota > Viridiplantae > Streptophyta > Magnoliopsida > Fabales > Fabaceae > Lathyrus > Lathyrus oleraceus. Next base: position 476,086,979 of record NC_066585.1, read on the forward strand.
ACTTTTCTGATTTTTTAATTGCAGGAATTCCACATACTAGTTTTTTTGAATTCAGATGCTCTAAGCTTCTGAAGTTCAAATGACCAAATCTTTTGTGCCACAATTCACTTTCCTTCACAATACTTGTTCCACTAAGGCACTTAGAGTCTTCAATTTTAACATTCATCTTGAATGTTCTATTCCTTCCATGTTCTGACTCCATAATCAACTTCTGATTACAGTCATACAACTTCAAAAGATTGTCCTTCATGGTAACTGAGAATCCCTTTTCAATTAATTGACCTACACTCGTCAGATTTCTCTTCATGCCAGGAACATACCAGACGTTCTAAATTAACGCAAATTTGCCATTATTCAGAATCACTCTAACATTCTTCATTCCTTCAACATTCAGATACTTATCATCAACACATATGATCTTAGTCTTCTTCCCATAGTCAAAATCAACCAGCCATTTCTTATTTCCAGTAAGATGGTTAGAACAACTAGTGTTCATATACTACCAGTCTTCTAGAGACGCACTATCAGAATCAAAAGCCATTAAAATAGCACATGTTCATCATCATAACTTCTGGATATATTCGCTTATTCTGATTTCCTCTCCTTCTTTGACCAACAATCTGCATCAAAGTGACCAAACTTCTTACAACAGTAACATTGAACTTTTCTTTTGTCACACTTTTCCTTTTCCTTCTGACTCCCAGAAGTTGAGGTTTTTGACTTCTGAGACCTACCATATCTTTTCTTGGCTTCTGCCCAAGACTGCTTATGGTCTTTCTTGACAAAAGAAGCTTTTAGAACTTGTTCTACCTCTTTCTCAGAGGTTCATTCAGTTAGACGCAACTCTTGCGCCTCTAGATTGCTTTACAACTCTTATATTCTCACGATGCACAATTTAGAATGTTCAATTGCTACAACGATATAATCAAGTTGAGGAGTAAGAGATCTAAGTACCTTCTCAATGATACTTTCTTCAGAGAGAGTTTCTCCACACGATCTCATCTCATTTGTGATCAGAATCACTCTAGATATGTAGTCAGGTACCTTCTCATTGTTCTTCATGCTGATATTCTCATACTACTTACGTAGAGACTGAAGCTTCACCTTCTTCACTGATGCATCATTGCCGTTGCACCGTACCAGTGTGCCCCACGTACACATCCACACACTGATGGATGTAGAACAACGCCTTCAGATCCTTCTTCCTCAGATCACACTGAGCATTTCTCTACACATCCGTTGTATTTTCTTGAAGTGCAACGTAACTGTCGTTGACGAAATCAAGAACATCTTGAGCTCCAAACAACACACGCATCTGAATCATCCAACGATTCCAGTTCTTGCCATCGAACACTGAAAGCTTGGTACTCAGATTACCGTTTTCATTCATCTTCAACCTTATGCAATACACTCAAGTCTTACCTAAACGCGATGTTTTTCAATCCCACAGAATCAAGATATGTGATTCTATTACGATTCTAATCAGAAATTCAACACGAATTCTCAAAACAGAAATCAATCACAGAACGCCTCACTGTTTCACTCGTCTTTCCCGTGGTGTTTCCCTGTGGATATGAACCGGATCTCTATATACCAATTGTTGGTGCACAAAGTGATAAAGATTAACAATAAAAATAAGAGAGAGAATAGAGAATAATAACAAATTTCCACTACTATAAACTGGTTACAAATGGTTGCACACATACTGCTACGTAGACTGAAAAAGGATGATACTATTTGTTCACACCACTCGTTTGCTTAAATACTGTAAGACCCTAATTTTGACCCTAAGATCCCTCATGGCATCATATCATTTCTCATTACATTGCCTCAAGGATCATAGCATCTTGGTTCCTTACCCTAGGGGTGGGACTTGTGTGAGTTGGTTTGAGACCACCAAGCATGCTTGAATTGTATATTATTGCCTTTCTTATTTTGTTTACTAACCAAAAGCACAAAAACTGTCACTAACTTTGTTTGTTTTGAAGATCAAGCAGTCAGGTGATCCAAGGCTCTTAGAGGCCCCTATACCCATTGATATGGCCAGATGAAGATGAAAGCAAGTATGACAATGGTTCCCAAAGCTTTCAATCATCATATATGCCTCCCAAGTATCTCAATTTTTCAATTTGATCAAGATAAACCAAAGGGCTTGAGGATTGTTTCCCAAGGAAAACCTAATTCAGCTGTGCATTGACTGTGTCTTGCTCATGAAGAAACCTCAACCTATGATCAAATTCAATCAAGGGAAGTTCTTTCATTCATCATTTTATGCATATATGAACCTATGTGAGGCCTCTCAATCATTCATTCATCAAGAATTGAAGTTTGGACTTGAGAAGTTGACCAGTCAATTCATCTGACTAAATTGAAATCCACTGAGACCTAACTTTTGATGTGTTTGTCAAATGAAGATGATCCCAAGAGCAAAAATGTTCTTAAGAACCATATGAACAACTTTCATGTTCATCAAAAATTCATTTGAAACATGTAAGGTCATCATTCATTTCAAAACATTATAGGTCACTTTGGAAAGTTTAAGATGTCTACTTCAATTGTTATGTTGGACAAAATTTCATAATCCTAAAAGAAATACATGTGATAATACAAAACATTATAGGCCACTTTGGACCAAAGCCATTGAAATATGAAAAAGTCTAACTTCAAGTGCCCATAACGTTCTCATCAAAAATCCAAATGATGCAAAATTTAAGTCCAAATTGATTATCTTGAAAAAATCTACAACTTTGATGTTGGAGGTTTTTCCATTTGAGGCTTTCATCATTGAATAAGAAGGGCTTGAAGTTGGTCATTTTTGGCAAAATTTTCAAATACATGTTTTGTACCTTGAACTTCATGGCCAATTTTCATAAATTTCCAAACTCCAAATGGATTTTTGTTCAACATAACTTTTGTTCCTTATGACAAGACCTTTACAACCATTACTCATATGCCTATGTTTGGATTTTCCAAATAGGATTTTCAAAGAGATGAACAATTGTGACCATTTATGCATTTCATGTTAAATTTTCATGCACAAGCATATGCCTTGCAAACTGCACGTCCAAACCATTCCATCATCATTTCAGCATTCATTTGCAATTGGTTTTGGGCCTCACATGTGCCTGTACAGGCCCATGCATGGAGGACCCAAGTTCATGCACACGAGTTTGCTCACACTTTGCATCAGCTGTGGCTATAAATAGAATGCATTGCCTCACTCAAATGGTAACCTGAAGGCGCCTGAATCTCTGCTGAATTCATTTTCCAACCTCTCACCAAAGGAATTCGAATTTTCACTTTTCATTTTCAAGTTTGATTTTCAACAACATCAGTTGAATTTTAATACTAATTCCTAAGCCTAGCTCTCATACCAAGCACCAAGATCAAGCTGCAAGCAAAGGATTGGTTGAATTGAGCTCATAAAAGCTGCACTACAAAGGTTTATACCTCAACTGTTTTGCTTCGAATCTCACTGAATATTGTGCATTGCTTGTGTTGGTTTGGTGTTCTGAAGTCCTCATGTGAGAGGCAAGCCAATGGTGGCTTTAATTTTGTGAATTGTTGAACTTCAGATTGAACACCTAGTTTTTCAACCTCAGATTTCTTCTTCCATAAGGATCTTGAGTGAAAACTAAGATTACAGGGGTGATGTACATTACCCCGGCTTTAATTTGGTGTATGGATCGCGTGTTTTAGTTGAGGTTTCAAAACCTGTAACTGGTGGCCGGATTATTGAGCTCGCCGGAGAAGACGGTGGTTTCCACCACCGTCCATTACGTGGAAGCCTCATGTCCATTGGATCCAAGTGCTATGATATAATCCTGGCCACGCGTTATGTTTACCTTTTTTAATATAATGTGTTACGCTGTTGACTTGTCCACACCATGAGCGCACGCCTAGGAGCCTTCTGATCAGCCACGTCAATTAATGAGCGATGATCCAAGCGCTGTGTGTCATACCCCAATTTTGTCCGGGCATATTTAAATTTTTGTAAAATCGATTTCATTTGCATCATATGCACAACATGACATGCATTTCATCATGAATAATAACTAAAATATCAGTCGGAATAAATTTATTGAAAATACAGACAAATCGGTTGAATCATTTCCTTAAGTACGGACAAAATCAGCGGATAAAAAATTTCAAAATTAAAATTGCAGACGCCAATATTATTAATCTACTATTCACGTAGTTTAACCTGGTATGCTCGTTGTATTTTTCAACGACTGTTTCGATTACATTTTGACTCGCCTGAGCTTTTTAAACGGTGCAAATTTATTTCAAAATTTGAGGAAACGCTGTATTTTTTTAATAAGCATATTTTGTGCTGATTATTTTAGTGTGTTCGATCTATTTTTTGAGTCAATTTTTATTCGATTTCTATTTTTAATCAGATCATTTTATTTCTTTATTCAAAATATCACATTAAACAATTAGAGTTTTCATTATTATTATTATTACTATTATCCAAGTTAAATTACTCTTTAAGATTTTTTTAAATAATTAATTTTTAATAATAAATAATAAAAATGTTTGCAAATAAAGGTATTTTAGCATTGGATTCTTTCTGTTTTCCTGGCAATTGGACAGCTCACTCATAATACACTCACACGTTACCTCTCCACTCTGAACAAACTTTTCCACCCTTTCAGCACTCACGCTACCTCACATGCTCCCTTCCCATCATTCACAACCTCTCTCATCAGTAAACAAAAAGAAGGAAATCACTTATTTTTTGCTTTCAAAAGACAACCCAAAATCTTTTCATCTTTCCAACACACAACAACAAATTCACGTTTCTCTTCTTTTCACACAAATCAGCAGCCACCTATCACAATCACTCTTGATCTCTCCCTCATGCTACCTCACATTGTCTCATCACCATAAACCCTCTCTTCAACTCTTGCTCTCTCTAAAAAGAGGGGACTCTCACTCTTTCTAAAGGAAAGAAAAAAAAGGAGAAGAAAAAAAGGAGGAACTACTGTTCCTCTTCTTGGATCCATCTGCCGTCATAAACCCACAACAACATCACCAACATCCGCCGGAAATCTCCACACAACGACCCTCCATTTCAACTTCCGGCGACCCCTCAACAAAACAACTTTCGACGTCGCCTCTAACTTTGACGCCATCCACCTCCACTACCACTATGTCACCGCATCATCGCTCCACCCTCCGTTACACTTTCAAACAACATCTTCCGCCACAGTAATCTTCATCGCTGTCGAAACCCACATCAACATCACCGGCGAATCCAAACCACCTCCGCCGTTCTTCTTCTTTCGACATCGAATCCAAAGTCAACTTCGCCATCACAACACTACAATCGACCTTCACGCGACAACCTCCGGTGAAAGCTTTCCGTCCGCCATAACCCATTTCTTCACATTTTCACAAAGCACGGTTTCCCTTCACCACTTTTACTCACAGCCGAGCTTGCCGCCATCTAAAACCCTATCCTCTAGAAATTCTGTACAACGGTGAACTGAAATCACATCGTCGACCCAACTCTGTTTGGCGATTTCGAATCCTCATGATACCCTGTGTGGATGTTGTCCGTTTTTGTGCAGGTTGGAGTATGATTACTCTGTCGTATGCGAATGGAGTAATACGAAGCAACGCCGGAGCCGCAATAGCTTGAAGATGTGGAAAGGGTCGATGTTAGCGATCGATGTGCTCAAAGAAAGTCACAAATTATACTATGACAATGCTGCAGAAGCTCAATGGCGACATCGACAAGCGTATCAGCAACGTAATTTGCATTTTGGTAACGATTTTAATTTTCTTCGAACGTATTTATTATGGTGTTTCAATCTGATTTAATCATATGGTTGTTTCTGTCAAGCAATTACAAACTTCACTGTCGTATGCTGTATTTTGGTTATCGAAAGTTTGTTCGTCTTCGACCCGGCGCAGTTGTTGTGTATTGGTTGTGGTGTTGTTTTTGTTGATTGCTTCAGTGCAATAATTCACTTAGCAGCGTGTGTGTGTGTTGTGGTGTCATTGTGTCGATTACATTGACGTCCCAATTACAATTTTTGGTTAGAACACAGGTTATTAAAACTAGTTTAATGCTTGTTGTGCTTTTTTTTATGATGAGTTTTTGCATATAAATGCCTTCGATTCAGTGCTTAATGCATACCTATGTACTCCCTCCGTTCCTTTTTAAGTGTCATTTTTTTACTTTTTACAGATACCAAGGAATCTAATCATTATTGTTACTTTTCAAACAATAATTCTTCTTTTACCTATAATACCCTTAATTATTTATTACATTCACTTTACTTTTTTTCTCTCTGCAATCATTATCTAAGGGTAATTTTGATAAAATTGCAATTAATAATACCTTGAACTATGCAAGTGACAATTAAAAAGAAACAAATTTTTTACAAGAAAGTGACACTTATAAAGGAACGGAGGGAGTATAAGCTAAGTATAGCCATTACACCTCGAAATGCTGTGAATGATTTATGTGCTGTTGTGTTTTACATTTCCGGTCTAAATCAGATTTATGATGATGGATAGTCGACACTAGTAACAATGTCGCAGGTGTAAGGTTTATGAGTCATCATGTCAATTTTAGCATCACTATAATTGATTTTTGGGGCTGTTAGTTTTTGTTTCGTTTTTCCTCTTTGTTAGAGTTGATGCATGATATGAATAAATATGAATTTAGTTGTAAGACTCTTTAGTTTTTGATAATAATTCTATAGAATGCAAATGTTGTGAGCTTTAAATTTTAATGGCATTCAATTATGGAAAATGGTGATGTCATTTGTAGTGAGAACGAATCTGATGCTTGTATACATTTGATACTCAAAGTCATATGGTTAGTTTCTCTATGGGTGTTGTGGTCTTGTTTTTTTTTTACTGTCATGTATTTCAATGTTTATTCTTATGTTCATTATAATTAAGGTCGTTTTTCTTGGATAGCAAGATTAATTAATTAATCAATTTTTATCAATTACTTAGTTTTGATTACGCAAACTTAATTAACTCAAGTATGTCGATGGAATCTCTTTATTGATTAATCTTAATAATTAATTTTAATTAGTGAATTCAAGTAATTTTTTTGTTAATTAGTTAATTAGGTTGCTAAATTATCAATTAAATAATAAGGCAACTTAAAATTAATATTTTCAATAAATAGAAATTTGGTCCACCCCCATTTTTTTTTAAACTACAGTTTTTACTTTTTATTTTCTTTAGTCAATATGGGTCATGATTAAGGTTTCATTTGAATTAAATCTTGATCCTTGTTATTAATTAGTATTCTATTAGCTTAATACACGATTTAAATTAATTAATATGTGGCACTATTATTACTCATCATTTAACATAATTTTGATTAACACATGACGTTATCAATATTTATTACATAATATAAAATTATTCACTTTAGAGATTTGTATGAGTTATCATTTTATGTTTTATTATTCATGGTTACGAATTGTCGGTTTCACATGGGTGGTGCGTTGCAATCACAACAAACTATTTCGATTTCATCGATTCCAAATCATTCAAACTCAATTTCAAAAATCACACAATTCTCGATTCAAATGTCGAGCCATTTTTTCAAATACCTTTGTAAGTCGATTGCTTTTTAAAGCATCGCCATCAACCTCACATAGCTTACTCTTGGGCTTTCTTACAATGAGACCTATTCGGTTATGAAATAATCGATTAGATGATTGATCCACAAACACCAATTCAAACCTCGATCTAATATCGAGCATTTTTATTCAAACTCAATTAAAATACCCAATCACAATCAAATACCATTTCATTTGGAAATGAAGAGGGAGATGGTTTTGAGTTTTCAACTCCTCTCCTCGATTATTTGAATACGAGTTTTCTTACTCGGTTAGTCAAATGGTCGTCATTTCTAATTCATTTAAAGCACAAACAAATCAAATCCTTTTACAACAAGAAACTAAAAGGGAGATAACTTTGAGTCTTCAATTTTTTCTCCACGACTATTTGAATACAAGTTCTCTTACTTGGTTATTCAAATAATTGTCGTTCCTCTACAAACTTCTAAACCCGATTAAATCAAATTATTTTCATAATAAGCTAAATGAAAAAGGAGATGACTTTGAGTCTTCAACTTCTCTCCTCAATTGTTTGAATACGAGTTCTCTTACTCGGTGAGTCGAACAATTGTCATTTTTTCGCAACTTAATAAATCAATCAAAGCTATACAAAAAAGGAGATGGTCTTGAGTTTTTAATTCCTCTTCTCAAATGCTTGGATATAAGTTGACTTACTTATCCATTCGAGCACTTGTCGTTCATTCTAAAAATACATCAACCATACATAAACTTATTTTCGTAATCACTCAGATGAAAAAGAAAGCGGTCTAGAGTCTTTTATTCCCTTTCCCGATTATTAGGATACGAGTTGTCTTACTCGATTATCCGAGAATTCGTCATCCATTTAAAACACCTTAATTATTATCAAATCCTTTCTATAATTAAGGATGAAAAGAAAGTGGTCTAGAGTTTTCTATTCCCTTTCCCGACTGTTAGGATACGAGTTGTCTTACTCGGCTATCCGAGTAATCGTCATCCAACCAAAAACATCTCAACCGAAACCAGTCCAACAAAACATCAAACATATTAACCCAACTCGTCACCCTTGTGTGACCAAAACTCTTTTTAGAAAGAACATTGTTTAATCCTTTCTAATGCGCACAACAAACTAGTGCTTAAGCCTCCGCCGAGAGTAGACAAGCCAACGTTTAGCCTTTAGAACGCGATCTAAAAAGCTGTTCACTAAAAGATACCAACCAACAGTAGTCCCCGAACTACGAATGCTCTGATTTCCTTATTTTACCATAAGGATACGTAGGCAGGAGATTGCTGTATCTTCGCGAGCACACTAATAAAAAACCTCCACTTTCCTTTTTTTTTGAGGTTCTCATCCATTTCTATTTTAAATAATTTTATAACCTAAAGATAACAAACAAACATAAATTAACACTCGAAACGCAAATTAGAACTAAAAGGTTCCCGTTGAGTACAACGGACGTAAGGGGTGCTAACACCTTCCCCTTGCGTAATCCACTCCCGAACCCGAATATGGTTATGATGACCATTATTCCATTTCCTAAAGGTTTTATCGATATTTCCCTATCCCTTCATTGGGATAAATAAAGTTCGGTGGCGACTCTGTTTGAATGTAAATTATTTTCCGCGACCATCGCGAGGAATCGTATTTTTCGAGATGCGACACTGTGGTTTTTCTATTTTTCTTAATTTCTGTTTTATTTTCTTTTATTCCATTTATTTTCAAAAATTCATAACTTCTTTATTTGTAATCACAAAAATATGGGACCAATTGCAAATTTTTTCTCTTAAATTCTAGTTTCATAAAATGATTTTTAATTATTTTTGTGATTCCATTTAATATTTTTTGTGAATTATTTTATTTCTGATTGTTTTTAATTCATTTAAAATACAATTTGATATTCAAAAATGCCAAAAATATTTTCTTAACATCTTTGGATGATGATAAGTCTATGAAAAATATTCTCATCAATTTCTTAATTGATTTGAGATTTATTTGAGATTTTAGTCCAATTATGTTATTTTTTCTTCATTTTTAATTGTTTAAAATTAGTTTCTGTTTTCAAAAAATATTGAGAAAATTTGTCAAACCTTGTTTGACCTTGTTAGACTTATGATGATCCAATTGGACTTATCCAAGTTGATTTGAATTCGATTTGAACTTTGACCTTTATTTGTTCATTTTATTTTATGTATTATTTTAATTCCAAAAAAATACCAAAAATATGTTTGACATTTCTTGACTTTTAATCTTCATTTCACTTCTGTTCACCATTGATTGATGTTGATTCCATTCATGTTTGATCAATGTGTTTTGGTTATGTCATTTGATTTCTCATTTTGGTTCATTTCATTTCCATCTTCATCTTCTTCTTTTTCTTTTGACCAATGAGTTAATGATTTGTGGTTAACCTTGACATATGAGAGGCTTAACCTTCTTTGATCCAAATCAAATTCATCTTGATCAAAGATCAAGTGAATTGCTTTGTGTCCAAGATAGGTTGCTTCTTGGTCAAGCAAAGAACCTGAAATCCATACAAGGTCATTCTTCTTTTCTTTTGGCATGGCAAGTTGTAGGAACTTGGCTTACTAGTCATGATCTCTAACTTGTGTTTATTTGCCTATAGTTTTATTGACCGGCCTCAGATAGGTGTGACTACTACATTAGTCCACTTACGATTGCTTAACATAGTGCTAAATTGCCTTATGGCACACTAACACTAACTACTAATTACTAACTTTTAATTCAAGCATTTAATTATTGCAATTTACTTTAATGCAATTTAATTTCTTGCTCATTTATTCATATTGTCTTTTCCCTTTGCTCATTTGAGCTCATATTTATGTTTATGCCATTTGCCTTTTGCTAACTTGAGCACATTATTGTGTAAATATACTATTGCCTTGTACTTGTTTTGTTTTTTTGTTTGTGTGAACCCAATGCAAAAGGAGAAAGGACTTAGAATTAGGACCTTACATATGCTTAATGGAGTTCAAGAGCAACTAGGCCTCATGCCTTTAGAATGCTAAATATGTTGAAGAGCAACTAGGCCTCATGCCTTTAGAATGCTTAATCTTGAAGTCGAATTGAAAGGACCTCTAATCTAAACTCTCTCTTTGTCCATTTCTATTATTGCATTGTGGAACTTTTTGATTGTTTGTTCTTGTGTGACAGGGATCCCAAACTTTAGCTAATTAGAAGGACCATTGTCATGAGCATCCAAGTTAAGAGAAAGACAAGTCCTAATGGAGATCCTAGGAGCTTGATTGAATATTTGCTTGATTGCTTGAGTTAATTGCTTATTGCTTGCTAAGTCCAAATGAAAGGAGCTCTTGGATCATCTTTATGATCTCAAGAAAGAAACTCCAAGGGTTTTATTCTCTTCTCTCATCTTTGCATGTTTAAGACTAGCCCTTCTCTTCTTCTCTCCACTCTAACCCAAGCCAAACTCATTTTGTGCAAACATTGATATTGTTTTCAAAAATTAGAAATCTAGGCCTTATGCCTTTGACTTTCCAAACTCTTTTCATTAATACTTATTTTGAATTGAATCTTAAGTCAACTTTGACTTCATTTTGTGAATACTTCTAATTGGTAAATACAACTCATGCAAGTTGCTTTTGTGGTTCCAATGACCACATTTGTTAAAACCTTTTTCATAAATATTAGCTATTAGGTTTGAGTTATCATAGTGGTTGATGTAAACCTCACCTTATCCTTAGTGATTGGACTATAAGTCTTCCATACTTATTATAGGGTTAACCCCTCACTAGTATGTTGAAGCTCTCCTCACATGGTGGATTGTTGGTTTGGATAGAGTTTTCTCCCTTTGATAACAAAAGACCTTAAGGCTTTTGATAAGTCAATTCACCAATTTTTGAGATTTTTACCCCGAACTACGAGGTTTTGATCCTACCTTTGTGATGGTGCATAGGCAATGGGTTTATCCATTCAAACAACAAAATTGTAAATATTGTATATTCTTTTCTCATCTCCCCAATCATGTTTGCACAAATATTTTCACAAATACCAACCTATCATACAACATTTGCAAAAAGGCTCCCTTAGAGTACTAAGGATGTTTTGGGTGCTTAAAACCTTCCTATTGCATAACCAACCCCCTTACCCAGATCTCTGACATTTTTATTAGTTTTTGATTTGATAAAATTTCTCGGTTTTTGTTCGCTTTCTAACATTTCCTTTGGATAAATATAAGTGCGGTGGCGACTCGAATTATATGATTTACTTTTGATTTAGTCAATAAATCTAAAGGGAACGAATACCCCGCTACAAATACAAGTGAGACTAAATAAAAATACTAAAGTATCCTCTAACAAATTTTATCTATAAATTTTTAAAAATGAATTAATTCTAATAACAAACACAAACCAAGCCGCTCATCTCCTAGCAAAGAATGCAAAAAATTACCTTAATCGAGTTTGGATCGAAGAAACTCCCCCATTGTCTTCGATATGGTTTAAAGTTATGAAGTTATATATCAAAGAGTTCAGTTTGATTCTCAATAAATTTAAAGTATTCGATTTGATTAAATTGAATCTTTGTTATAATTGAGTGTGGTTATGTATAGTTTTCTTGGTAAACCATAACATAAAATTCCTTTTCCAATTTTGATTTTATCCATAATACACATCAATTTCCTAAAAAGAAAAAGAGGAGATCCTATTAGTACTAAATTTGGGAAGTGTATGCATACTTTCCCGAAATAAACGAACACTCATTAATTTATTAATAGGAAATGAAATCTCCCTGTCCCATAATAATAATAATAATAATAATAATAATAATAATAATAATAATAATAATAATCACTTACACTCAATTTCACTTTTTTGAATAATCACAATTAACATGACACCATTCCATTTCAACGTGTTTCCGTTATTCTTCATTCTATCCATCACCATTGTTACACGTATCGATGCTGCTGAACCTTTTCCCCTTCACGACGCTCCTTATCTCAATCGTAGCAGTTTCCCGCCAGATTTCGTTTTTGGAACAGCCTCTTCTGCATTTCAGGTACCATCAACCATCCTTCAATTTTTGTTTCAATTAGCGTTATTAGAGATATAATTTTATACAATTTGAGTTTTTTTTTGCAGTATGAAGGTGCAGCATTTGAAGATGGAAAAGGACCTAGCATTTGGGATACTTTCGCTCATAAATATCCAGGTTGTTATCAATTTCATCATACCTGGTGTATTTGACCTAATTGGTGTTTAATATGATCCTGATCCAGTTGCGGATTTGCAAGTATAAACTATGTTGAAGTTATTGCTTGCTTTAGGTTTAAATTGAAATGCCTAGCTATTTGACAATGTGACAACGTGTAAAGGATTCCTCATGTTTATTATGAAATGGCGTGCAGAAAAAATTACAGATGGAAGTACTGGAGATGTTATAATCGGTAATCGGTATAGTCCAAATTGTAGTTTTGCAAAGGTGTATAAAAATATGTGATGTATTTCTGAGTCATGATACTGATATACTGCTCTATGTATTTTAGGATGATATCAGAATCATGAAGTATATGAATATGGATGCTTATAGATTCTCCATTTCATGGTCTAGAGTGCTACCAAGTAAGTCATTTTGTTAATATTTCTCCTTGTAGATCGGTGATTTATAGTAACTGTTATACATTTTTTATCGACTATTTGCAGAAGGAAAGCTTAGTGGAGGTGTTAACAGTGAAGGGATAAATTACTATAACAACCTCATCGATGAACTATTGGCTAATGGTCAAGATTTGCAATTTTTATTTATTTATTTATTTTATGTTTTCACATTGGATTAGAATCATGTCCATGTAGTTATTAATCATAAATATTCATTGGAGAATAATGCAGGTCTCCAACCATATGTGACCATTTTTCACTGGGACGTTCCACAAGCCTTAGAGGATGAGTATGGCGGTTTTTTAAGCCGTCACATTGTGTGAGTGACACCATTTTCGATCTAGAGATATTTTTGTATGACTACTTAGGGAAAGTCTGCAGTAAATCTAACTAATTGATTAACATATGTAATTCATGAGCTTGCAGAGATGATTTTAGGGACTATGCTGAACTTTGCTTCAAGAAATTTGGTGATAGAGTGAAACGTTGGATTACTTTGAATGAACCAAGAAGTGTGAGTAAGAATGGCTATGCAAACGGAAGGTTTGCACCAGGGCGATGCTCAGACTGGTTGAAAATGAATTGCACAGGAGGTGATTCGGGGACAGAACCGTATTTGACTTCGCACTACCAACTTCTTGCTCATGCTGCTGCTGCAAAACTGTACAAGACCAAGTATCAGGTCCTTTGTATTATTGAATTGTTTTAAACTTAAAAATATATTTTTTCGAAATCTGCGGTGAATGTTTAGGTCTTAAAGTACATGAGAATTGAACATCTCTAATAGAAGGGTGAAGCATTACAAAACCATGCACAATTGCTATATGGTGGTAGAAAATGCTTCTTTTTTTAGTGTGAACATATTGAAGCTGTTGCTAATTAAAAAACTTTTTTTTTATAATATATAGGCATCTCAAAAGGGTTTACTAGGGATTACCTTAAACTCTGATTGGTTTGTGCCTGTGTCTAAAGAGAAAGCAGATCGTGATGCGGCACAACGAGCCCTCGACTTCATGTTTGGATGGTAAAGATTAAACTTGACTATTCCTTGCTCAACAAGAGAGATTATATTAAAAATTTGAAAATATGATCATTAGGGGGTATTATAACTTATTCTACTCGGTAAGAAAATTGTGGACCAACTACATATTCATGTGAAGTTACGAGATCTAATAATGACTGTAAACCATTTCCCAATATTGTCACTATTAATGGATATACCACAAGATTGGTATGTTGGTAGTCATTTTTATGTAGACTGATTTGTGTTGTTTACACAAACTATATATTTTCTTGGGAGTCTGTAGAAAGTTGCATGCAAACTTCATAAGATTCAGTTCACTTTGTTTTTTGAATTTAAAAGAAACAGTTATGTACGACCAGCTAAATTCAAATGCAGCTATGTACCATTTCCGCAAAGTATTAGGAGATCAGAAGAGTATTTCTTTGATTCTATCTGCACTTTGCATTTTGCATCAGGTACATGGAGCCACTCACCAAAGGTGAGTATCCAAAAAGCATGCAATCCATGGTGGGAAAACGGCTACCAAAGTTCTCCGAAAAAGAATCAGAGCAACTTAAGGGGTCCTTCGATTTTCTAGGCCTAAACTATTATTCATCCTTTTATGCTGCTAATGCACCTCACCTACGGGGGGCTGAACCAGCCCAACAAACTGATGCTCTTGTTAATGTTACAAGTAATTATCAGTTAATTATATGCTTGCACTAGTTAATTTAGTTCCAAAAAGTCACCAAACAGAATTAAAATAAAACTAATAATACCTAATCTTCTGAACTTTATTGTTTATTATTTTTGAATGACAGATCAGCATGATGGAAAGCTCCTTGGTCCAATGGTATGTACTTCATCATTGCATTGGCAACTAAATTACATATCAATTCTTTTCACTTTTTATATTTTGTGCATGTCTAAAATATAAAGATAGCTTTATTATAATTATTTGTAGGCTGCTTCCAGCTGGTTGTGCATTTATCCACGAGGGTTTCAAGAACTATTGCTTTTCATAAAGAAACAGTACAACAACCCTGTAATTTACATTACTGAAAATGGTAATTAATACATCTATTCTACTTATCTTCTAAGATAGTATGTGTAGTGTAGTATTGTTTTCAATATATGCCTATTGCAATGTTGATAAAGCCAACGAAAATCTGATAAAATTAATTTATAGGTTATGATGAGTTCAACGATCCAACTCTATCACTTGAAGAATCCCTTATAGATACTTACAGGATTGATTACTTTTATCGTCATCTTTATTATCTTCAAACCGCAATCAAGTAAGTAATGGTTATGAGATTGGTCTCTCAGCTCCTAGTTATTTATTTGTAGGTCTTATACATATTAATTCAAAGTAGTTTTAATCCTATCCATGTTATTCACAGTAGTTTTATTCCTATCCATGTTTTCAAGCCTTTCTTTTTACATTTATACAATAAGGGAGAGGGAAAATAGGATGGTGGTTATTTGTCTTCTTAAGTGTACAAAGGAATATGTAGAAAACTCGTATGGGGGCTACTTTCTTTCTTTCTTTCTTTTTTTGGGTTAATTATTCTGCTTTATTGGCCTTTATGCATAGAAGGGATGGTGTGAATGTAAAGGGATATTTTGCATGGTCATTGTTGGATAACATGGAATGGGACTCTGGCTACACGGTGCGATTCGGACTCGTCTTTGTGGATTTTAAAAATGACTTGAAAAGATATCAAAAACTCTCGGCGCATTGGTTCAAGAAATTCCTCAAAAAATCTTAGGACTTGTATATTTTCAGCACAAGGAAAAGTTATGTGTTTTAATGAACTTCAGATTAGAAGAAAATGATATGAAATTCACTCTTACATAGAGTTTTTTTTAAATAAAAGAGTTGTTAATAAAAGAATTCAGATTTAGTAAAGCACTTTTTATTTATCCTCTTTTAACTTTTGTATTTATAATTTAAATTCTTTTTATGATATTTTGTAACTGCATAGTGCATATCTGAGTTAAGTTATATATTTTGGAGCTACATGATTTTAACTGATATTACTCTTAAGTGAAAAACTGTCACTTTCCTTTACTAATCTAGTATTAATGTAACAAGGGAAGTTATAAATCTTAAAAAATCTTTTACTTGATCTGTTTTATATATAAATCATTTAATGCCAAATGTAAACAGTAAATTGCACTCATCTCCTTTCAAACATATTCTCATTTTCACATAAAATTTTAATTTTAATTTTTTATTTACAACAAGACGAACGGAGAACAGAGAGGAAACTATATTATTTAGAACAATTTGCTCTCTGAATTTGTATGAGTGTATCAATCTGGTCTTCTACATTATTAGTATTCTAAAATGTTTAATCAGGTTTGTCTCTCTGTGTGGATTTTGTTATCAATTACAACTCTGACAATCTTTTTGCATATACCAACAACCATATAAATATAAGTAACATTTTTTCAATTTTAGAAATCATTTTCAAATATTTTTAATATAATTTATGCATCTTACATAATGTATGTACCAAATTGGATACTAATATTTACTCTTTTGAAAAAGCTAACATACTCCAAATTAGTGTCCATTAGGATACTAAAATTTTCATCTCTCTCACATGTCTTGTCTTTTCTTATATAAAGTCCTGGTTTTCACACACAACAATCAAGTTCCATATTCATTATCAACAACAACTGTAATTGTAATTGAACAGAATCAGAATTTGATAAGGGCATGGCATTGAATGCCTATCGAAGTCTCTTCATCTTCAACCTTGGTGTCTTGACTCTTATTATAATGGCCGCGGCTGTTACTCCTACTACACTTGTTGACCGGACATCTCTTAATCGGAGCAGTTTTCCGGCAGGTTTCATTTTTGGTACTGCCTCCTCGTCCTATCAGGTTCGTTTTGTAAGATCATTAAGGCTAATGAAGCTTAAGAATCGGAGGTTATTTAATTTTTAAGGTATGATTTTGTATGTTGATAATGTAGTATGAAGGTGCTGCAAATGAAGGGGGTAGAGGACAAAGTACATGGGATAACTTTACTCATAAATATCCTGGTATATTCCTTTATTTTTTTATAAATTATAGTTAATATTATTATTATTATTATTATTATTATTATTATTATTATTATTATTATTATTATTATTATTATTATTATTATTATTATTATTATTATTATTATTATTATTATTATTATTATTATTATTATTATTATTATTATTATTATTATTATTATTATTATTATTATTATTATTATTATTATTTTCATCCGTATCCAATTATCCCTATTCGGAAATTAGTTCTAACCAGTGGTTCCTGCCTCCTCCTTCTTCCACTAGTATTATTTTATGAGAAATATTTATATAAATCTATATTCTTATTTTATGCGAAATATTTATATAAATCTATATTCTTAGAAACATTGGATGCTAAAAGAGAAAATAATGATTGACTTTGTTAGGATTGTTTTCATCTATGAATTTTTTCTATTTTATACTTTGAAAATTAAAACTAAAATAAAATATAATGAATTTTTTTATAAAAACACGGCACTTGAAGAGGAAGGGATGGGATATTAAATTTGATTTATATTGATTAGTTTAGTAGAAAGACGGTCACGAACGTGTCTGCTTTTCTATTGTGCTTAATTGAATATTTATTTTATTATATTAAGTTATAAACTTTTTGTTATATACTAGAATCAAATTATTTTATAATATCTGCACATTTTGATATAAAATAAAATAAATATTTTTGACATATAAGATAAAAAATTATTCTTTTATAATACTTAATATTGTTCTTATTGTGGTGAAATTATTGCTATGGAATTGTTCTTAATACAATTGAATTTAACAGATTTTGTTAATTAAATATTAATTGAATTTAACAGATTTTGTTAATTAAATATTAAAATAGTATTATAAAAGAATAAAATAGTAAATAGATTTCTTAAATAAAAAATATAATTAAGGGGAAAATATTATACCAAATTAAATATTTCATTTATAAATAGATATAGATTCTCTGTTTCTGTTTATTACATTTTAGTTTCTACTTATTTTTTTAATTACTACTAATAAAAATGATTTTGTCATTAAAATTAACATAACTATTAATTAATTTGATAACAGTAATGCTATTGGCAATAGTCTTTTTGTTTTTTATTATGTAGTAATTGGTGTAATTGCTTACAGAAAAAATATTGGATAGAAGCAATGGAGATGTAGCTGTTGATCAGTATCATCGTTATAAGGTACTGCTACATCCAATTCATTGGGATTAATTTTCATATATCATAAATGTAAAGTTCTGTATAATGTAATCCATTATAATTCATTATTTGTATAAATATTTTAGGCTAAATAAATCAAATGACTTTAGTAATAAAAATGTTTAATTTATTGAAATGTAAAAAATCTTTACACCGTTAATGCATATCAATTAACTCTGTATATTTGACCTTATGAAGCTCTAATATCATGTTTGCAATTTTGCTTCTAGTATATGTCCTTACCATTTTTGCATGTTAATAGGATGATGTTGCAATCATGAAGTATATGAACACAGATGCATACAGATTCTCCATCTCATGGCCAAGGATATTGCCAAGTAATAGCAAATGTTTGAATTTATTCACATCCTTAAAGAGTTTCATATGGTTGAATCTTTCATTTAAATTAACAACTCTAACAAATACGCAGAAGGAAAAGTAAGCGCAGGTATCAACCAAGAAGGAATCAAATATTACAACAACCTCATCAATGAGCTACTCGATAATGGTAATGCATAAATCATACTATTTTAGGAGGGAATACTATATTACTAGTATATCATATTATTGATTGATGGAGTTATTGATCCAGGTCTAGTACCATTTGTAACCCTTTTCCATTGGGATCTTCCCCAAGCCTTACAAGACGAGTACGAAGGTTTCTTGAGCCCCAATATCATGTAAGTTTCGCGGAACAAATTTCTATATGCATGATCCATGTTAGAGCATTATGACATTGTTTGATCCATAAGGCTTGATTGTTGAATCTCTTTATGCAGAAATGATTTTCAGGACTATGCAGAGCTATGCTTCAAGGAATTTGGAGACAGAGTGAACCATTGGATTACTCTTAATGAGCCGCACTCTTACAGTATGGGTACAGAGCCCTACATGGCCTCACACAACCAACTCCTCGCTCATGCAGCCGCTGTCAAAATTTATAGAACCAATTATCAGGTACAGAGCCTTAAATGGAAATTTTGTTATGATTGTCCGTAAAATCATCTAACTCGAAATAACGGAAGCAGGCTTCTCAAAACGGTTCAATAGGCATCACCTTAAACTGTCACTGGTTTTTGCCTTTCTCAAATGACACATTAGATCATCAAGCTGCTCAACGCGCTCTTGATTTCATGTTTGGATGGTAATGGCTATTTCCTATCAAGTTTTCTCTTAACCCTGCATTTGTTCATATTGTCCGCAAAATCACGAATCACGACATAATGGCAGCCGAATGTTTATGTTATGCTTCAAGCTTCTTAAGGAATTTGTTTGTAGGTTTATGCAGCCAATGACAACAGGAGAGTATCCACTAAGCATGGTGTCTTTTGTGGGAAATCGGTTACCAAAGTTCACTCGAGAGCAATCCAAGATACTTACCGGCTCATTTGATTTTATCGGAGTCAATTACTACACCTCAAATTATGCGGCCAATATACCACATTCAAATAACGACACAAGCAAATCTACCTATTTCAAGGATACTCATGTCAACTTAACAAGTAGGAATTTCCACCTTGTTCAAAACTCATGAAGAATTATACATTATATATACATTTTGTGATACTTTGCTTTGATTTTTTCAACTTTCTTTGATGTAAAACGTTTCCTGCTATGACTTATTACAGCTGAGCGAAATGGGATACCAATTGGACCACGGGTGAGTAAGACTCTATTTCAGTTATCGTTACATCCGAGACGTGAATGTGTGCGCATGCACGCGTATTGACATTTATATAATGAGATACAAATAACCAATAGAATTTATTGACATTTATATAATCAGATACTTCGTTTATATGATTTGTTTGTTTTACAAATAACTAAGAAACAACATTTATGCTCAGGCTGCTTCGCCTTGGCTATTTGTTTATCCAATGGGGATTCAGGAACTACTACTGTACACAAAGACAAAGTATAACAATCCTTTGATATACATCACAGAAAATGGTATGGATGAGTTCAACGATCCAACACTATCACTTGAAGAGGCGCTTTCGGATACTTATAGAATTGATTACTTTTATCGTCATCTTTATTATATTTCATCTGCAATCAAGTAAGTAGTAGAACCATCTCTCTACTCATTTCATATTGAATTACCTTATTTCACGGTTATAATTCCTTGCTTTTATGTGTGAAGGCATGGCGTGAAAGTACAAGGATATTTCGCGTGGTCACTTTTAGATAACTTTGAATGGATTGCCGGATACACCATGCGTTTTGGAATTAACTTTGTTGATTACAAAGATAATCTTAAAAGACACCATAAACTCTCTGCCCATTGGTTTAGGAATTTTCTTAAAAAACATTAGAGTTACAGGTTAATGTCTTGTTGATCTCCAATAGTATGATATGATCTTGATTAATACAAAGTGAAAATTGTAATATTGGATTTGAATAACAATTGAGCTCTAGCTAGAAGTCATAGTTTGTTTTTGAATAACCATGTGAAATATTGTAGTATTGTAATATCCTAATCAACAATAGGGTCTTCACTCTATTCTGGTTTTGTATTATTCTAATCATATTCTATTTATCAAGTTTTTATTTAATTGCACCTTATATTTTGGAAATATAAATGCATAACGAACTGGAAGCAGCCTGCATAAAATTATAAATAAAGTGATCTTTATATTTTAGAAATAATCTTATTGCACTATAAAGATACGTAGCCACGAGAATGTGAATCCTTGGCGAGCACCTTTCTTTATTTTATTTGTCCTCTCCGGTTCCACGAACTACGAGACTCTGACTTTCTCATTGCACCATGAGAATACGTAGGCATGAGGGTCACAATCCTCCTTGAGGGGTGCTAATACCTTCATCTTGCATAACCGACTCTCGTATCCGTTTTTCTGTTTCCCTTGTGTTTTATCGATACTTTCCCTTCTCTCTTTGGGGATAAATAAAGTTCGATGACGACTCTATTGTACCTTCGAGCGTACGATGTGTTTGGTGCGTACACCATTTTGTCAGTTATCTTCATCGCCACCATAAATTAGCCCTCCCACATTTGTGTAATATACCTACTAGAGTATGTGAGTCTCGCTCCTCTTGTAGGGAGAACACATCTTATACTTTTTTGGCCAATACATTTAGTTTTAAAGACACTAGGCACACTTACTTAACATCTTAAGACACTAATGATTTATAGATTAACACATAACACATCATACCTCATGTATTTGTTAATCAAAACTCAACGGTAGCAAACTCATAATGTGGATCGAAGATTTCCTTATTCCAAAGGCTCAACAACCCAAATATGTAAGAAAACTGTAAATGTAAGAAACAAAATCAAATTACTTAAATTCAACAAAAACTCATTTCATCATTAGGAAGGAAGCTCACCATATGATAAACTCCGAAGAAAACCTTATCCTAAAAAGAAGAACTTTTGAATTACACAAATTGAGGATGTGATTGTTAAACTAAATGACATTGTGCATGTGAATTAAATCCTAACAAGCAATGTAGAACTCATTAGACCATAACCGAGAATAATAGTTTATTAAGGTAGTTGATTTGATTTCTGTGATTGTTTTGAAGATGACGGTTGTTGTAGGAGGTAGAATCTTATGAGATCAATGTTTCGAGGAAATGAAGAAAGGCCATTGTTTGGTTGATATGGGGTAACAAAAAACTGTTAATTGAGAGAGAGAGAGAGAGAGAGAGAGAGAGAGAGAGAGAGAGATCTTGAAAATGAAGGAATCACTGTAAGGAAGCCACATACAAGTCGTGCTTGGGTTCTTGAGGGTTTGGGGAAACACAAAATGAAATCCTTTGAATTGACAAAAAGAAACGCAAAAGAATTAGAATATGTTTAATTAAAAATATATACCTATGGTTCTTTTTCTAACGACATCCAAGGATATATAACTAACAACGTTGCATGTGTATTGTAATTTTCTTGTAGTTCAAATTAGTTTAAAATGCAGCTATATTAGTTGAGTTACTTGTATGACAAGTAACTAAGTGTTAGATACCCAAAAGTGCTTATTTGAGCTATCAAATATGGGTATCTTTCACTCCATTTCCTTGCTAAAGTGTTCGAAACCACCTTTGTTTTAGATGAAATGCAATACAATGATAAACGATCTTGGTACCTTTGATTTGTGTGTTATTGTGCAGGAAGTAGGCATGAAATAATAGAAAATGAAGACACAAGAAATTTGGCAAATGGATCAAATAAAACAAGCATTCATCAGCTTGCTCGCTAGGCGAGGGCTGTGGCGAAGGACTCGCTAGGCGAGCGTCCAGCGAGAGCCCAGCGAAAAGCTCCAGTATTTTACAGTGGCAAACATCACCACACTCGCTAGGCGAGCTTCCAGCGAGGTGTGTGGCGAACACGTCCAGACTTGGTGAAAAGCGCAGCCAGCACTCACTCGCTAGGCGAGCCTTTAGCGAGCTCCCAGCGAGCATTCCAGTAGCAAAACCTCTCAAGCTCGCTGGAGCGAAGGTTGAAGCGTGACCTTCGCTAGGCGAAGGTTTTGTTCGCTCAGCGAACATGACAGTCTGGCAATGGTTGTTTCTCTGGGCGCAGGTGCCTCAGGTGCCTCATTTAGGGGCTCGCTAGGCGAAGCAGTCTGCTCGCCTAGCGAGCATGACAGCTCAGTAGCAGCTCTATAAGTAGCAAGGGCTACTTTTTGGAGCCATACTTTACTTTCCATACTTTTTGTACTTTTTTAGATATTTTTCCAGCATTGCTCTTAGGATCTTTTGTGACCTAGAAACCATTTCTCTTCATCTCTTAACAATCTTTCACAAAAAGAAGGTGGATTCTCATCCAATCTCGATTATTCGACTCGGATGTTGATCAACCTTCTTCCGAAACTTGTTGAACAAGCTACCATGAAAATGAGTAGCTAAGTCCTTCATTTTGTCAAGGTTAGATGTAGATGATCAATAGCTTTGTGTGTAAATGTAAGGATCTTCATTTGTAAACTCTTTAATGGTGAATATATGGTGAAAACTTTGTTCTTATTGAAAACTCTTTGTGTTGGTTTATGATCGAGAGATGTTTACCAACTCTTAACCTAGGTTTTCATCCAATCTTGTTTGTTAGCTAGAGATAGTAATGAATGATTTTGTTCACCATAAGGTTGAACCAAAAAGTTGTCATTTTGATAGATTGTGTTAGAGATAAACAATGGATCAAAATGGGAAAACTCACAATGTGTGTTAGAGATAAACACATTGGGAGGACTTTGTGAAATAGTTTATCATCTAAAGGAGTTTATAATTTTTGTTGATCGAACATATACATGCAAAGTGATCGTCGAACCCTAACTTTGGCAATATTTCTCAAATATTGAAACCAAAACTTTTACCGCATTTTATTACACTTTTATGCAAGATACCGTGACAAACACCAAAACCCCATTGTTACCTTAAGCTAAGAATTGAAACAACTGTCGAAAGGCGGTGATATCTCACAATCCCTGTGGAGACGATAACAAAAACCCGACACTTAAAATTACATTCAACAAAATGGCGCCGTTGCCGGGGATTGTGAATTGATATTGCGAGCATCACAATAGTTGTTTAAGTTTTAGCTTTCGAATTTTTGACTTGTGCTTGTAATTTGTTTGGTTTAGTGTGCAACTTACGTTTTATGCGAGGGCAAATCCCTGTGGACGAACTTCTTTTTGATCCTGAGATCGAGAGAACCGCAAGGAGGCTTAATAGCAAAACGAGACGAAGGAGGCAACAAGCGAGACATCGACAAGAACAAGGATAAAGTTCTTCTACCACAAATCCACCACCATTCATACCTAACATGGAGCCACCATCACCACTGCCTATTTCTACTCCATGCATAAACAGTCCAAGAAACACTGCTTAGTTTGCCAACCACACGGGAAGGCAAGCTGAGATGAAAACGGGAACTCTCAATTTATTATATGGAAGTCCATTCACCGGAATGGACCATGAAGATCCCTTTGCTTTTCTCACAAAATTTTATGAGATAGCATTGGCGGCCGGAGTGGATCAGGCTCAGGAGCTACCGTTGTTCAGAAGATTATTTCCCCACGCTTTGCTCGGCAAAGCAAAAGATTGGTACTTAGATCAAGCACCAGCCGTCATGACATACTGGAACGTGTTAGAAGAGAAGTTCATCGAAAGATTCTTCTCCCATAACCGGTTCATGGAATCCAAGACGGCCATCTCAGTGTTTGCACAAGGAATCAATGAATCCTTAAATGAAGCGTGGGAAAGATTCAAATCCATGCTTCGGAAATGTAAAGGGCATGGATTTGATGAATTGACTC
Organism: Lathyrus oleraceus; assembly: GCF_024323335.1. NCBI lineage: Eukaryota > Viridiplantae > Streptophyta > Magnoliopsida > Fabales > Fabaceae > Lathyrus > Lathyrus oleraceus. Next base: position 476,111,745 of record NC_066585.1, read on the forward strand.
AAATCCATATTTTCAAAAATGGACTTCAACCAAATTGCAAGACGTTGTTGGATGCTACCTCGGGTGGCTCTTTATTATCTAAAAGTGCCGAAGAAGCTACAAATATCATAAATCGAATGGCTCTAAATGATCTTCAGAGTCAAAGTAGAGGCAACTCTTTGAAGAAGCCGGGAGTGCTTGAACTTGGGACGAACGATGCCATCCTTGCCCAAAACAAGCTCATCTCACAACAAGTGGAACTCTTAACGCAGCAAATAAAAGAGTTGAGAGAACCTTCTAAAGCTAAACAAATAGCTTGTTGTGAGCTTTGCAAAGGTGAGCATGACACCGGATTCTGTCCACCTCCGGGGTTCGAAGACGTAAACTACATGGCAAACCAAAGGGACTACCAACCGAGACAACAACAACAACAACCTTATCAACCACACCCTCAAAATCAACAACAACATTTCCAAGGGAACCAAGGGTTCCAACCTAGGAGTAACTATTACCATAACCAAGGTTATGGAGGTGGTTCTTCTAGCCGTCAAAATCCTCCCCAAAATCCTTATCAACCTCAACAACCGCCGGTCGTAACTTCTAAGTTGGAAGAGACATTGACACAATTCATGCAAATGTCAATGGCTAACCAAAAGAGCAATGACGCGGCCATAAAAAATCTCGAGACTCAAGTTGGGCAACTTGCTAAGCAACTCGCGGAACAACAACCCGGTCCTTCCTTTTCGGCAAACACGCAAATAAATCCTAAGGAACATTGTAAAGCGATCATGACGAGAAGTGGGAGGGAGTTGATCAGTGAGAATAAAAAAAAGAGATGAGAAAGAAAATGAGGAGGAAATATTGGAGGAAAATATTGATGGTGAAGTGGGGGAGTGGAGTGAGGAGGAAGAAGTTGAAAAGAACGAAAAGAATGGTGAAGTTGAAAAGAAAAAAAGTGTGGAAATTGAGAAAAATAAAAGTGATGAAATAAGGGGGGAGGAAGTGAAAAAGCCTAGATGGAGGAGTTCTAGAGTTGCAAAGGGAAAGGAGGTAGTGAGCACTACTCCAATCCAAAACCTTCCTTATCCTCATGCCCCGTCCAAAAGGGAGAATGAACGACATTACGCCCGGTTCATGGATATTTTTAAACAACTACAAATCAACATTCCGTTTGCCGAAGCCTTGAAGCAAATGCCCAAGTATGCCAAATTCATGAAGGACATACTTACAAAAAAGCGGAGGTATACGGAACCGGAGACCATCGTCCTAGATGCGAGCTGTAGTGCCATTATTCAAAGGAGGCTTCCGAAAAAAGAGGTTGATCCAGGAAGAGTCACTTTGCCGGTTAAAATTGGTGATATCTATGTCGGGAAAGGACTAATTGACTTGGGGTCAATCATTAATCTTATACCTTTGTCTATTATAAAGAGGCTTGGCAACATTGAAATTAAGTCCATCCGAATGACGTTGCAATTGGTAGATAAGTCGACTACCCATCCTCATGGCGTAGCCCAAGATGTTTTGGTTAAAGTCGACAAATTCTTTTTCCCGGTTGATTTTATTGTTATTGATATGGAAGAAGATGATGATGCTCCTCTCATCTTGGGCCGACCGTTCATGAAAACCGCGCGAATGATGATAGACGTTGATGACGGTTTGATGAAGGTGAGAGTCCAAAATGAGGAAGTTACATTCGATCTATTCGAAGCAATGAAGCATTCAAAAGATAGAAATGATAGCTTTCGCATCGATGTGATCGAAGAGGCAATTTTGGAGGTTTCTAAGCATATTCATGAGATATCTCCTATGGAGTTAGCTCTTGACGACTCATTGGAAGTTTTCACAGTTGAAGAAGAGCAAGCTCTGAAGGAATGCTTAAGGGAACTTGATGTTTTAGACGAACTACAACCGTGGGAAGTTGAGGAGGAAGACTTGAAGAAGGAGGTTAATGACGAAAAAGCGCCTATTGAATTGAAAATATTACCTTCTACTTTGAAGTATGTATTCCTAGATGAGACCGAAGCAAAGTCGGTCATCATAAGCAACCTTTTGTCAAATGATGAAGAAGCCCGTTTGATCAATGTGCTAAAAAAAATCAAGAAGCCATGGGTTGGACTGTTTCCGATCTAAAAGGAATTAGCCCTTCCTATTGCATGCACAAGATCTTGATGGAAGAGGATTTTAAGCCGGTAGCTCAACCACAACGCCGCTTAAATCCTACCATGAAGGAGGTTGTAAGAAAAGAAGTTGTAAAGTTGTTGGATGCGGGAATGATTTACCCGATTTCGGATAGTCCATGGGTTAGTCCCGTGCATGTTGTTCCGAAGAAAGGTGGAATTACCGTGATCCGAAATGACAAGGATGAGTTGATCCCTACTAAAGTTGCAACGGGGTGGCGAATGTGTATTGATTATAGGCGGTTGAATACCGCAACTCGAAAAGATCATTTTCCACTCCCGTTCATGGATCAAATGCTCGAAAGACTCTCGGGGCAAAAATACTATTGTTTCTTGGATGGCTATTCCGGGTATAACCAAATTGCGGTTGACCCGACCGATCATGAAAAGACGGCTTTCACATGTCCGTTTGGAGTTTTCGCATACCGAAAAATGCCCTTTGGGTTGTGCAATGCACCGACGACTTTCCAAAGATGTGTGCAAGCCATTTTTGCCGACCTTATTGAGAAAACAATGGAAGTCTTCATGGATGACTTCTCGGTATTTGGTGGGTCCTTTAGTCTATGCTTGGAAAACTTGAAAACGGTGCTTGAAAGATGTGTGAAGACCAATCTTGTGCTTAATTGGGAGAAGTGTCACTTCATGGTGACCGAGGGGATAGTGCTTGGCCATAAAGTCTCTTCAAGAGGGCTTGAAGTTGATCGTGCTAAGGTTGAAGTGATTGAAAAGTTACCTCCTCCGGTGAATGTGAAGGGAATCCGAAGCTTTTTGGGGCACGCCGGGTTCTATCGGCGCTTTATCAAAGACTTCTCAAAGGTGGCTAAGCCTTTGAGTAATTTGCTAGCTAAGGACCAGGTATTTCTCTTAACCGATGAATGTTTGCAAGCTTTTGAAACTTTGAAAGAAAAATTGGTTACCGCTCCAATTATAGTCGCTCTAAATTGGAATTTAAATTTTGAGCTAATGTGTGATGCAAGCGGCTATGCAATCGGAGAGGTACTTGGCCAAAGAAAAGAGAAAATTTTTCATGCGATACATTACGCAAGTAAAGTTCTTAATGAGGCTCAAATTAACTATGCCACAACTGAAAAAGAATTACTTGCGATAGTGTATGCGCTTGAAAAGTTTAGATCTTATCTTATAGGGTCTAAAGTCGTAGTGTATACCGACCACGCGGCGATTAAATATTTGCTCACCAAACCGGATTCGAAGCAAAGGCTCATCCGTTGGATCCTCTTGTTGCAAGAATTTGATGTTGAAATCAAAGACAAGAAAGGATTGGAAAATTTGGTGGCGGATCATTTATCCCGCTTAGTGAATGTGGAGGTTACCGCGTCAGAGAAGGAAATCCGGGAAGAATTTCCTGATGAAAAACTTTTCAAAGTTCAAGTTAGGCCGTGGTTTGCAGACTTTGCGAACCACAAGGCTAGTGGTTTTGTGCCTCCCGACCTAACTTCGAACCAAAAAAGGAAGTTTCTTTCGGATGCCAAGTATTACGTATGGGATGACCCGTACTTGTTTAAGTTGGGTAGTGATAACCTTTTAAGGAGATGCGTTACTGGCGATGAAGCGCAAAGCATCCTTTGGCATTGTCACAACTCACCTTACGGCGGACACTATAATGGGGTGAGAACGGCCACTAAAATCCTTCAGTCAGGATTTTATTGGCCCACTATTTTCAAAGACGCACATACCCATGCGCAAAGTTGTGATAGTTGCCAGAGAAGCGGTGGGATTGGTAAGAGAGACGAGATGCCTCTCCAAAACATCCAAGAGGTCGAAGTATTTGATTGTTGGGGCATTGATTTTGTAGGACCATTCCCACCCTCTTATGGTAACGAGTATATGCTTGTCGCAGTTGATTATGTTTCTAAGTGGGTTGAGGCGATTGCCTCACCTCAGGCGGATGCGAAAACGGTGATAAATGTTTTGAAGAAAAACATATTTTCCCGTTTCGGAACCCCCCGAGTGTTGATAAGTGACGGAGGGTCACACTTTTGTAATGCACCGTTGGAAAGCATTTTAAAACATTACGGTGTATCACACGGAGTGGCAACTCCGTATCACCCACAGGCTAATGGGCAAGCTGAGGTCTCTAATCGTGAGATTAAGAGAATCCTCGAAAAAACTGTGTCAAATTCGAAAAAAGAGTGGTCACAAAAATTGGATGAAGCGTTATGGGCATACCGTACCGCCTTTAAAGCTCCAATTGGCCTAACTCCTTTTCAATTGGTGTTTGGTAAAACTTGCCATTTGCCGGTCGAATTGGAGCACAAAGCCTTGTGGGCTCTGAAATTTTTAAATTTTGAAAATGATTTGGCCGGTGAGAAAAGGAAGGTGCAACTGCTTGAGTTGGAAGAGATGCGAAATGCCGCATATCACTCAAGTTGGTTGTACAAAGAGAAGGTAAAAAAATACCATGACAAAAAGCTCCGAAAGAAAGAATTCGTGCCCGGACAGTTGGTCCTACTGTTCAATTCCAGGTTGAAGTTATTCCCCGGAAAGTTGAAATTAAAATGGTCCGGGCCATTTCGGGTCAAAGAAGTTAAGGAGTACGGGGCTATTGTCATTGAGGACCTGGAAAAAAAGGACAGTTGGACCGTTAATGGCCAACGTTTGAAGGTTTATCTTGGCGGTCATGTGGATCGCGAGAGCTGTGCTATTCCTTTGGATGCTCCTCTATGAGCATCACACCGTCGAGCTTAGCCGACGTTAAACAAGCGCTTGTTGGGAGGCACCCCAACATTGTAAGTATTTACAGTTTTTCTGTTCTGTTGTAGTGGGATTCCAATTGTTAAAACCTGGCTGAATGTACCAGGCATGCTGTCTTTGAAAAGCCAAATCCTGTCATGCTCGCTTGATGCTCGCTAGGCGAAGCAGTAGCGAGCTGATTCGCTAGCTGCTAGCTAGGCGAAGCAGCAGCGAGCGCTGCGTGACAGCACTAATTTAATTCTCAACAGGCCACTCATTTTGGGCCCAAACACATTTTCTTTTTTGCAACTCTGCGCACGAACACTCACCACACTCTCTCATTTTTCATTTCTCTCACAAACACTCAATCCCTAAACTGAAGCATTGCAAACTTCACTGCACTTCAAATTCAATCAACCCATTTTGCTAAGGTTTGCCCTAATGCCATTTCTTTATGTTTGAACTTTGTGAATTTCTGATTTGCATGTCATTTAGGGTGAATTTGGGGAATGGGGATTTTAGGTTTTGCATGTGGGAAATTTTAGGTTTTGCATGTGGGTTTGTAATTACATATAGCATAGAACGATTCTTTTCTTGATAGATTGTTTTGTTCTGAAATTGACACCTTGAGAACGTGGGTTTTGGGAAAATTTCACTGTAAACATTGCAGAACCCAAAAACCCGTAAGGTTCGCTAGCAACTCGCTAGGCGAACCTGGGGCGAGCATTCGCTGCCACTTCGCTAGGCGAAGCAGCAGCGAGCATGACAGTACTTTGAATTCTGGTTTTGCTGTCTAATCTGTTTTGTGTTTGTGTTGCTTCCTCTTTATGTTTTGCAGATGGAATCCAGATCCGGAGCTTCGAAGAAGAGAAAGGGAGGGAACACTTCCCGTCCCATAACAATACAATTTGACACCGACAAATTTGTCGGGCCGAAGCAAGCCGCAAGATACGTTGCTTTGGAGAAGCGAAAAATTCTACCGGAAAAGAGATTCATCATCAACCCTGAAGGCACGAACCGAACATTCGCCGGGTTGATTGACACCAAAAAGTGGGATCGATTAATTTCCCCCCTGGAGCATTACGATATCGCAACGGTGCGTGAGTTCTATGCGAATGCACTTCCGGATGATGACGAGCCATTTACATGGATATCTAGAGTGTCCGGTCGTCCTGTTGCTTTTGATCGGGATGCTATTAACCGCGTCCTTGGTGAACCGCTCCAACTGGGAGCCGAGGAGAGAGACACCTACCACACAGAATTAAGGCTTCACCGGGATACGGATGCAATTTCTGCTGCCGTGCTTTTGAGAGGGAAATCAGTTGAGCTGAACCCATCTGGGGTTCCCATGAGATACCATAGGGAGGACATGACTCCCTTGGCTCAACTGATCCTGCTGTTGGTTCTTACAAACATCAAACCTAAGTCCCACACTTCTACCGTGCCGATCCCAGTGGCACACTTGGTACACTGTATCCTCACTAACGTCCAGATCGATGTGGCGAGGATTATTGCTTTGGAATTAAAGTCCGTGATAGAAAGCGGGCTGAAGGCGGGGGCACGAGTGAATTGTCCCCTGGCTTTCCCTTGCCTAATCATGAGTTTGTGCATGCAAGCAAGGGTGAGGCTACCCTCTAGGGGTCAAGTAAGGATCCCGCCACCCATTGATGACCGTTACGTGGCCAAGTATTGCAGGGCTAAGAATGTTAGAGGTAGTTCAGCTGCTGAGGGTACCCAGGCTTCTGATGGTCCTGGTACTTCTACTCTCGGACCCGATCCTTACTAGCAGGCTGTCTGCAATTACAATTGGGACTGGATGGCAGCAACTCAGCCTGCCATGCTCGATATGCACGATTCTATGCAGCTGTTACAACTGCAGGGACGTGACCCCACAGGTGATCACTCATTGATGACGCGTGAGCAGTTTCTGCTTAACGCTAACTGGCCTGTGGACAGGCCTGTGTTTGGAGAGGGGGCGGGTGCTGGTGCGTCTTCTGGTGCTGCTGATGGAGATGATGATGATGATGAGGCTACCGGTTCTGAGGCCGGTACTGATGAGGGTTATGAGTCCGTGGAGGGCTAAGTTATTTTATTTTTCATGTTATGTTTTATTTCTATTGTATTTTCAGAATTATGTATTTTGATTTTGGCTATGTACTTTTGGGGTGTTTTGTCCCCCATGAACAATTTTAAATTTTGAAGTAATGTTATTATTTATGTTTTAAATTTCTTCTGTTTTAATAAATTTTTGGTTGGTTGAGTGTCAAACCTTCTAGATTGGTTGCTCCTCAAAGAAGTATCCAATGAAGGTGCATCCGAGCTTGGATGACAATGATAAAAATAAACAAGTGAATAATGCTAAGGTACATGGTTACCTCCGGCTAGAATTTTAGAATGCATTAAGAACTTTACTCTTTTTTGTAATTGAATATTGTCTTTTTGCAACATAATTGAATGAATGTTTCATCTAGGACTTAAAACCACAAATTGTGAGGAAACCTCCATTGTACACTTAAATGCTGGATTCTAATAAGCTTTGTTGATTCATTTGATTCATGATTTGTCTTTTATTATTGTGAATATGTGGAAGCAATTAGAAATGATCAAGGCACTTGTTTTCTATCGAGCACAACCAGTTCCAAATACAACTTACCTGTGAGCAGAGAGAGTATTCGTTAACCCCTTTGAGCTTAAACAGTTGAATCTCAGCTTGAAATAAAGCGAGATTTCAAAAATCTTTTTTCTTACAACCCGGAAAATTTTGATAATTGTTCTTTTGCCGTAAAAAGTCAAGAGCATTCACTTAGGGTGAGTAAGAAATAAGTTGGGGAGAACGAAAATGAGAATCGGTAAGTGCCACAACTCTTGAAAAACCGAGCAAGCATAAAAAAAAAATATATATAAAATATAGAAAAGAGAAACATCTGTTTTGTAAATATGATGTGAAAAAAAAAATATAGAGAAAATAAAAATGAATGCTTGTTTGGAAGAAAAATAGTGAAAAACAAAAATTGAGTTGTGAAATAAGAGTTGTGAAGGTTTCAAATGAGAAATAAATGGAACGAAGTTGAGATGTGTGAATAATGTACAGTGAATGTCTCTTTTGCATCGACAATTTCGTTTTCAATGGCCTTAGAAATGACCCTTGTTTGTTAACCTAACCAAGCTTCAACCGAAAAGCCCTTAGTGATCTTCGTGCTTCCACATTACCATTTATAATTGTTAGACATTGTATGAATTGAATTGATTTCTTCATTGTTTGTTAGAGAGTGAGATTATTCCCGCGGTTGCAAACGCGTAATTTCTTCAATCCTTATTCGAAGAGGAGAGATAGGGTGATTCATTCAAGATAATATTGTTGTAGATAGATACATATTTCGCATTGCTACTAAGTCTTAGTTCTTGTGTATTACTTTATTCGAACCGTTGGAAAATTGTATCTGCTGATTCGCTTGTGTTTGAGCCGTTTTATCCAACTTCGGAGAAACCTTTCTCTTAAAGAAAATCCTCTTGTCCTTCAAGAGACATACTTTGCTTGAGGACAAGAAAGAATCTAGTTGGGGAGAGTTGTTAGATACCCAAAAGTGCTTATTTGAGCTATCAAATATGGGTATCTTTCACTCCATTTCCTTGCTAAAGTGTTCGAAACCACCTTTGTTTTAGATGAAATGCAATACAATAATAAACGATCTTGGTACCTTTGATTTGTGTGTTATTGTGCAGGAAGTAGGCATGAAATAATAGAAAATGAAGACACAAGAAATTTGGCAAAGGGATCAAATAAAACAAGCATTCATCAGCTTGCTCGCTAGGCGAGGGCTGTGGCGGAGGACTCGCTAGGCGAGCGTCCAACGAGAGCCCAGCGAAAAGCTCCAGTATTTTACAGTGGCAAACATCACCACACTCGCTAGGCGAGCTTCCAGCGAGGTGTGTGGCGAACACGTCCAGACTTGGTGAAAAGCGCAGCCAGCACTCACTCGCTAGGCGAGCCTTTAGCGAGCTCCCAGCGAGCATTCCAGTAGCAAAACCTCTCAAGCTCGCTGGAGCGAAGGTTGAAGCATGACCTTCGCTAGGCGAAGGTTTTGTTCGCTCAGCGAACATGACAGTCTGGCAATGGTTGTTTCTCTGGGCGCAGGTGCCTCAGGTGCCTCATTTAGGGGCTCGCTAGGCGAAGCAGTCTGCTCGCCTAGCGAGCATGACAACTCAGTAGCAACTCTATAAGTAGCAAGGGCTACTTTTTGGAGCCATAATTTACTTTCCATACTTTTGTACTTTTTTAGATATTTTTCCAGCATTGCTCTTAGGATCTTTTGTGACCTAGAAACCATTTCTCTTCATCTCTTAACAATCTTTCACAAAAAGAAGGTGGATTCCCATCCAATCTCGACTATTCAACTCGGATGTTGATCAACCTTCTTCTGAAACTTGTTAAACAAGCTACCATGAAAATGAGTAGCTAAGTCCTTCATTTTGTCAAGGTTAGATGTAGATGATCAATAGCTTTGTGTGTAAATGTAAGGATCTTCATTTGTAAACTCTTTAATGGTGAATATATGGTGAAAACTTTGTTCTTATTAAAAACTCTTTGTGTTGGTTTATGATCGAGAGATGTTTACCAACTCTTTGTGTTAGCGAACCTGATCGCTACTGCCTCGCCTAGCGAGCTGCAAGCGAGCATGACAGCAAGTGTTTTTTTTTTTTTTTTTTTTTTCTTTTCAAATGCAGCACTTGCAAGTTCATCCAGAACAGTTTTATCACAAGGTAACCCAACACAACACAACACAAAAACAGTAAATACTTACAGTGTTGGGGTGCCTCCCAAGAAGCGCTTGTTTAACGTCGGCTAAGCTCGACGGTGCGATGCTCACAGAGGAGCATCGAGCGGAATTGTGCAGCTTCCGCGCTCTACTTTGTTGTTTGAGCCTCCGGGATCCCTTTTGTTGAGCAACCTCCTCAAGGGCCTTGTCGTCTTCAAGAGGTTCTTGATGAACCTTTGATAAAATCTAATACCACCCTTTTTCGGAACTATTTGCACAACGCTCACCCATTCACCGTCGGCTATAGAACAATTCATCCCGGCCTCCACTAATTTGACAACCTCCTTCTTTTTTAGCACCCGCATCAATTGATTCTCTTCGTTTGTGGACAAATTGTTGCTAATGATCACGGGTTTAGCACAGTTATCATCAAGGTACACATATTTGAAATGTGGCTCTAGTTTTGGCTCCTCCACTATACTAGTCATATCCCCGCCTTCCCTTGTCTCTTTATGATAGACAAGTTCTCCACAAGCTTCTAATTCATGCAACAATGCTTCCATGTCTTTTCCTTTATTTTTGGTTGAACCTTTGTATACTCCGATAAGAAATCTTTCGGAAGGATTCGAAACATGAACCTGGTTTGCGACTTCCACAAGTTTCTCGTCTGTGGCATCAATTCGGAAAGAATCATGTTTATCATTGAGATGCTTTTTGGCTTCAAACAGATGGAAGGCTACCTCTTCATTTTGGACCCTTACCTTCATCAAACCGTTGTCTACGTCTATCATCATGCGCGCGGTTTTCATGAATGGTCGGCCCAAGATGAGCGGAGCATCATCATCCTCTTCCATATCAATAATAATAAAATCAACCGGGAAGAAGAATTTATCAACTTTGACTAACATGTCTTGAGCCACTCCATATGGTGCAGTGGTAGATTTATCAGCGAGTTGCAAAGTCATCTTCGCAGGTTTGATATCAACATTTCCCAATCTTTTGATAATGGACAGGGGAATTAAATTGATGCTAGATCCCAAGTCAATCAAGCCATTACCCATGTAGGTGTCTCCGATGGTTATTGGTAAAACAACTCGTCCCGGATCGGATTCCTTCCTTGGGAGGGTTTTTTGAATGATGGCACTACATCGTGCATCAAGCAAGATTGTCTCAGGTTCCGTGTGCCTCCGTTTTTTTGTAAGTATGTCCTTCATGAATTTGGCATACTTGGGAATTTGCTCCAAGGCTTCGGCAAACGGAATGTTGATTTGCAATTGTTTAAAGATACCCATGAACCGGGCGTAATGCCGTTCTTTCTCCCTTTTGGACGGGGCATGAGGATAAGGAAGATTTTGGATTGGAGTAGCGCTCACTACCTCCTTTCCCTTTGCAACTCTAGAACTCCTCCATCTAGGCTTTTTCACTACCTCCCCTATTACCTCATCACTTGTATTTTTCTCAATCTCCACACTTATTCCTTTTTCAACTTCACCATTCTGTTCGTTATTTTCAACTTCTTCCTTCTCATTCCACTCCCCCACTTCACCATCAATATTTTCCTCAACTATTTCCTCCTCATTTGCTCTCTCAACTCTTTTTTTATTCTCACTCATCAATTCCCTCCCACTTCTCGTTGTGATCGCCTTACAATACTCCTTAGGATTTGTTTACGTGTTTGCCGAAAAGGAAGGATCGGTTTGTTGTTCCGCGATTTGCTTAGCAAGTTGCCCAACTTGAGTCTCGAGATTTTTTATGGCCGCGTCATTGCTCTTTTGGTTAGCCATTGACATTTGCATGAATTGCGTCAATGTCTCTTCTAACTTAGAATTGACGACCGGCGGTTGTTGAGATTGATAAGGATTTTGGGGAGGGTTTTGACGGCTAGAAGAACTACCTCCATAACCTTGGTTTTGGTAATAGTTACTTCTAGGTTGGAACCCTTGGTTCCCTTGGAATTGTTGTTGTTGATTTTGAGGGTGCGGTTGATAAGGTTGTTGTTGTTGTTGTTGTCTCGGTTGATAGTCCCGTTGATTGGCCATGTAGTTTACTTCGTCAAAACCGGGAGGTGGACAAAATCCGGTGTCATGTTCACCTTTACAAAGTTCACAACAAGCTATTTGTTTAGCTTTTGACGGTTCTCTTAACTCTTTTATTTGTTGCGTTAAGAGTTCCACTTGTTGTGAGATGAGCTTGTTTTGGGCAAGGATGGCATCATTCGTCCCTAGCTCAAGCACTCCCGCCTTCTTCAAAGAATTTCCACGACTTTGACTCTGCAGATCATTTAAAGCCATTCGATTGATAATGTTTGTGGCTTCTTCGGCACTTTTTGACATCAACGAGCCACCCGAGGTGGCATCCAACAACGTCTTGCAGTTTGGTTGAAGTCCATTTCTGAAGATATGGATTTGAGTCAATTCATCAAATCCATGCCCTTTACATTTCCTAAGCATGGACTTGAATCTCTCCCACGCTTCATTCAATGATTCACTGGTTCCTTGTGAAAACACCGAGATGGCCGTCTTGGATTCCATGAATCGGTTATGGGAGAAAAATCTTTCGATGAATTTCTCCTCTAACACGTTCCAGTCTGTCATTACGGCTGGTGTTTGATCTAGGTACCAATCCTTTGCTTTACCGAGCAAAGCGTGGGGAAATAATCGTCTGAACAACGGAAGCTCCTGAGCCTGATCCACTCCGGCAGCCAATGCTATCTCATAAAATTTTGTGAGAAAAGCAAATGGGTCTTCATGGTCCATTCCGGTGAATGGACTTCCATATAATAGATTTAGAGTTCCCGTTTTCATCTCAGCTTGCCTTCCGGTGTGGTTGGCAAACTGAGCGGTGTTCCTTGGACTGTTGATGCATGGAGTAGAAATAGGTGGTGGTGGTTGTGGCTCCATGTTTGGTATGAATGGTGGTGGATTTGTGGTTGAAGAACTTTCTCCTTGCTCTTGGCGTTGTCTAGCCTGTTGCCTCCTACGTTTCGTTTTGCTATTGAGCCTCCTTGCGGTTCTCTCGATCTCAGGATCAAAAAGAAGTTCGTCCACAGGGATTTTCCCTCGCATAAAACGTAAGCTGCACACTAAACCAAACAAATTACAAGCACAAGTCAAAAATTAACAAGCTAAAACTTAAACAACCATTGCGATGCTCGCAATATCAATTTACAATCCCCGGCAACGGCGCCATTTTGTTGAAAGTATATTTCGTGTCGGGTTTTTGTTATCGTATCCACAGGGATTGTAAGATATCACCGCCGTTCGATGGTTGTATTAATCGTAGCTCAATGTAACAATAGGGTTTTGGTTTTAATCAAGTTATCTTGCATAAAAAGTAATAAATTGCGGTAAAAGTTATGGTTTGATTAAATGAGAAATATTGTCAAAGTTAGGTTTCAATGATCACTTTGCATGTATTTGCTCGGTCAACAATCTTATAAACTCCTTTAGATGATAAAGAATTTCACAAAGTCCTCTCAATATGTTTCTCTCGAACACACATTGTGAGTTTTGCCATTTTGATCCATTGTTTCTCTCGAACACAATCTATCAAAATGACAACTTTTTGGTTCAACCTTATGGTGAACAAAATCATTCATTACTATCTCTAGCTAACAAACAAGTTTGGATGAAAACCTAGGTCAAGAGTCGGTAAACATCTCTCGATCATAAACCAACACAAAGAGTTTTAAATAGAAACAAAGTTTTCATCATATATTTACCATTAAAGAGTTTACATATGAGGATCCTTACATTTACACACAAAGCTAGTAATCACCTACATCTAACCTTGACAAATGGATGACTTAGCTACTCATTTTCATGGTAGCTTGGTCGGCAAGTAAGGAAAGAAGGTTGATCAACATCCAAGTCGGATAATCGAAGTTGGATGGGAATCCACCTTCTTTTTGTAGAAGATGGTTCTAAGATGAAGAGAAATGAAAATTAGGGCATAAAAGATCCCTTCTAACAATGCTGTAAAAATATCTCTCCAAAGTACAAAAGTGGAAAAAGTTGGTAAAAATGAGGTATGGTGCTCAAAAGTGGCACCTGCTACTTATAGACCTCTGCTGGCCTGTCATGCTCGCTAGGCGAGCAGAATGGCTCGCCTAGCGAGGGTCTAATATGGGCACATAAGGCACCTGCGCCCAGAGAAACAGGGTCTGCTGAACTGTCATGTTCGCCTAGCGAACATACCTTCGCCTAGCGAAGGACACGCTTCAACCTTCGCCCCAGCGAGGTTGAGAGGTTTTGCTACTGGAATGCTCGCTGGGGACTCGCTAGAGCTTCGCCTAGCGAGTGAGTGCTGGCTGCGCTTTTCACCAAAACAGAACGAACTCGCTACCACCTTCGCCTTCAGCTCGCCTGGCGAATTAATTTGACAATTTACTGGAGCTTTTCGCCTGGAGCTCGCCTAGCGAAGCAGTGCTTCGCCACAGCCTCGCCTAGCGAGCAGGCTGATGAAATGCTTGTATTCTTTGGTTCCTTTGCCAATTTTCTTGTGTCTTCATTTTCAATTAGTTCATGCCTTTTTCCTGCACAATAACACACAAATCAAAGGCACCAAGCTTGTTTATCAATGTAATGCATTCCATGTAAAACAAATGTGGTTTTGACAATTTTAGCAAGGAAAAAGAGTGAAAGATGCCCACATATGATAGCTCAAATAAGCACTTTTGGGCATCTAACAACCTAGAAACCATTTCTCTTCATCTCTTAACAATCTTTCACAAAAAGAAGGTGGATTCCCATCCAATCTCGATTATTCGACTCGGATGTTGATCAACCTTCTTCCGAAACTTGTTAAACAAGCTACCATGAAAATGAGTAGCTAAGTCCTTCATTTTGTCAAGGTTAGATGTAGATGATCAATAGCTTTGTGTGTAAATGTAAGGATCTTCATTTGTAAACTCTTTAATGGTGAATATATGGTGAAAACTTTGTTCTTATTAAAAACTCTTTGTGTTGGTTTATGATCGAGAGATGTTTACCAACTCTTAACCTAGGTTTTCATCCAATCTTGTTTGTTAGCTAGAGATAGTAATGAATGATTTTGTTCACCATAAGGTTGAACCAAAAAGTTGTCATTTTGATAGATTGTGTTAGAGATAAACAATGGATCAAAATGGGAAAACTCACAATGTGTGTTAGAGATAAACCCATTGGGAGGACTTTGTGAAATAGTTTATCATCTAAAGGAGTTTATAATTTTTGTTGATCGAACATATACATGCAAAGTGATCGTCGAACCCTAACTTTGGCAATATTTCTCAAATATTCAAACCAAAACTTTTACCGCATTTTATTACACTTTTATGCAAGATACCGTGACAAACACCAAAACCCCATTGTTACCTTAAGCTAAGAATTGAAACAACTGTCGAAAGACGGTGATATCTCACAATCCCTGTGGAGACGATAACAAAAACCCGACACTTAAAATTACATTCAACACTAAGCCTCAGTTATTTATTTTGAGAAGTTAGTTGTTAATTTCCCTTATACAAATATACAAATACATAGTACTTATATAGAATAAATGAATAAAATTCACTTTTTTTTTATCATTCTACTCTCTTCCAATCGTCTCCATTTTTTCGGCCATTGAAACAATGATAGTTAATCTCATGTAATGTTTTAATATTGTTTTATTTTAAAATAAATTAAATTTTTAAATTTATTTATAGTAAAGATTTTAATACTCAATCAAAACTCATGTATACACTATTCTAAAACGTAGATTCTGTAATGAAATTGGACATCGACCAAAGTATTTATCATAGTAAATTCTATTTAATAAGGCGGTTTTCTTTATTCTTAATCCGTCACTTCAGTTAAATATAATAATGGGGTAAAATATGACTTTTTTTTTCAAAATTAAAATTAAAAAACATTTAACCACGGTCAAATTTTTTAATCGTGGAGAAATGTCCATATCACGAACACGCTCTGAATTCCAACACATACATTTTAGTTTTTCATTTATTTTTAAGACACTTATGTGTTGTAATATCTTCATTCATTTTTACTATCTTGAAAATTCTGGCATTGAAGATTAATGTCAAAGTTCAAGCATACCATTTATATTATAAAGTCAAACTTGACATTAATCTTTAAAGCAAATTTTTCAAAATATTGTTTTAGCATCTTCAAAGCCTAAACCTTTTGGATCAATGATACAACAACATAACAAGATGGACGATGAAGTTTCAATATATTGTTTTCTAGTTTGTGAACGTGTAGAAATCATGTGCAGGGAAAAATGTGTAGAGTTTGTGAATGGAAAATGATGTTTGGAGACAAAATTAGTTTGGATTAGGAAAAATGTGAATGAACGTGTTGAACTTTTATAGACAAATTTTTATAACTTTTGCCCACAGTTGAAAAAAGTAACCATGGTGAAATGTTATAAGTTATCCCCATGATTATTAATAGTAATCATGGTGAAAAATGCTCCTTTTAAATTAAAACATACTAAAATATAGTTTATTTTCCTTCATAACAGAACAACGCCCTAGCGAAAAGCCTTAAGAATAGAACAACGCCCTAGTGAAAAACTATCTCCATAAACCTATGAAGCATCTTTTCTTCACTAACTTTCATTATATTTTTTCAACTCATAATCAAGAAAAGAAAAGACAAAACACACAAGAAGGGTACATGAAACTCATTTCTTTAACTCTTATTTTTCATATTTCTGGTACATGAAATGTTTCACCACTATTCATGTTACAATAATGTTGTTGTTGTTGTTGTTAGTGTTGAGACTCTAAGCCATAGAGTTTTAATGTTGCATCATGTTGTTTAGATTGAGATTGAATGTTATATTTTTTTGCTTTTGTTGAGATAAGTAATAGGTTTATTGTTGATGCTATTGTTGTTTTATTGAGTTTAAGATTGTTGTTATTGTTGTTTAGTTATTGTGACTTAGCAATGTTTTTAATGTTATATATTGTTGTGATTAAGAGTGAGAGTGAGATTGAGATTTTTTTATGTTTTGCGTTATTTAGAATATTATATGTTGTTGTTGTGACTTAATAATGTTTTGTTTTTAATAAAGTGACTTAGTAAACTTTATGAACTTAGCAAAGTTTTCATTCAAGATGCATGCTTTTACAAGGATTTGATTCAAATTTCAAAAAGTATTATGGATTGTAGTTGGATAAAAGCTAATAGATTAAGTCCGGTGTATGAGAAATGAGTTATTGAATTTTTTAATTTCGCAGAAAGAAAACTTCCTGACAACATTGGAATCTTTTATTGTCTTTGTGTTATATTTGAAATATAAAAAATTTTGAAAGAAAAAAAAGCAATATTTAACCACCTATGTCGTGATGGAATTAATCAATATTATATAATATGGATGTGGCATGGTGAAATCGATAAAAATCAAATTGCGTTCTCACATGGACATTAAGTTGATGAAGATATGGATGATCAACTAGAAGATATGATATGTGATATTGGAGAAAATTCTTTTAGGAAATCCAATGTGTATGATACTTTATACAACGACATTGATGAGTCCTTATATATGTGTGTGTAGTGACAATGACAAGTCTTTATGTGTAAGTATGTGTGTGTGTGTGTGTGCTGTAACGTCCTGATTTTATTAAAATTATTTTTTTGGAATTTAGTTGTGTGGTAGTTGTGGTTGTGTTGTGTTGATTGATATTTTGATATGTTGTGTTATCATTGGTGTGAGATAGTTACCTTAGAATGATATAAATTAAGGTATTGGGTGTGTGTGAGCAAAAGTATAGAAATGGTGCATTGTTGGTGAGCCTCAAATCCCATTGTGTGGATTGGGCCGGTAGCTGATTTCGAAGGTGATGGAATTAACGAGTCGTTATCGAAGGTGATGGTAATAAATTGGTGGCTTTGATCCTAAGAGGCGAGGATTGAAGCGGTGATCCCGAGTGTTCACGTATTGGTACCACATGCATTGAGTCGAGTTGTTGAGTCGAGTTGCATTGTACATTGGTTGCATTTGTTATTGTGTTGGATGGTTGATTATGTTGTTATTATGTCGGATGGTTATTATGTTGGTGTTATGTGAGATGGATGTTATGTTGTTATCCTATTTGGATAGTTGTTGTGTTGTTGTTCCGTATGGATAATTGTGATGTTGCTATTATGTATGGATAGTTGTTGTGTGGATTATGTGGAATTATGTTGTGGAATAGGTGATGTGCATGTGATAATCTGATGCTTACTTATTATCATGCTTTCCTTTATATAATTATGATATCTCGCCCCTTCCATTTGAATGTTTCCTCCACGTTGGTAACATGCGGATAATCCGTTGTAGGAGCTCAGATGTGAGTGGAAGATGAAGTATTCCGTTTTATTTTAATGGCGGTGTCTGCTCTGATGTGTAACACTGGGGAATTTGGAACGTTGTGTCTTTCGTTATGTTTTAAAATTTCTTATAATGACATGTTATGTTGATGTTGGATATGCGAGTTGACAGTTTGTTATTGTTATTCCACGGCTACTTAATAAAAGTTAACATTCAGACATGTATTTATTACTACTATTTTTATAAATGTCAAGTGTTACATGTCTTTTCGAGTGAGCAAGTTGATTGTATGTTCTAGTGTAGCATCCTAAATTGTATGTTGAATTGTTTTACTCTGATAAATGTTTTAAAATTATGCGGGGAAAATTTAGGGTATTACATAGTGGTATCAGAGCAGGTCGGTCTGTTCGGCCAAGTTGTTGAGTCGGTGTGGTGTGACAATTGAATATTTTCGATGTTGTCCCTTTAACCATTGTTGTTGGTGGTGGTGTGAAATAGAAAATGGTTGGAAGAAACGAAACTGCTATTGCTACTGCTTTGTAGGATATTGCTTCGGCTGTGCAGAATCAGCCTAATGTTGGTGGGAACGACGAGTTCCGACATTTGGGGAAGCTCTAGTGGAACAATCTGCCTACTTTCAAGGGTAGGTACGCTCCTGATGGAGCGAACACTTGGCTCAAGGAGATTGAGAGGATTTTCAGAGTGATGGATTTCTCTGAAGCACAGAAGGTGTGGTTCGGTACACATATGTTAGCTAAGGAAGCTGATGACTGGTGGATCAACACTCGTCAGGTGGTGGATGTTGCAGTTGAAGTTGTAACTTGGGTTGTGTTCCGTAGGGAATTTTTGAGAAAGTAATTTTCTAAGGATTATCGTGGGAAGAAGGAGATTGAGTATGCTGCCATATTTGTGGAACTTGCTAAGTTCTACCCTCATTATAGTGAGGCAACTGTTGAGTTCTCTAAGTGTGTCAAATTCGAGAATGGTTTGCGTCCTAAGACTAAGCAGGAGATTGGATACCAACAGATAAAGAGGTTTCCAGAGTTGGTAAACAACTGTAGAATTTATGAGGATGGTGGAAAGGCTTGGTTGGCTCACTACAAGGAGTTGAGCGAGAGAAGAGGAAAGCAGAATCTGAACCGTGGGAAGCCATATAGTGCTCCAGTTGATAAAGGTAAACAGAGAGTTGTTGGTGGTAAGAGGACAAGTGGGGGAGGTGCCCCTACTCCTCTTAAGTGCTATAGGTGCGGTGAGTTGGGTCATCGTTTCAGTGAATGCAAGAGTGATGTGAAGAAGTGTACAAGTGTGGGAAGTCAGGACATTTGGTTACTGATTACAAAGAGAGTGTGGTGACTTGCTACAACTATGGTAAACAAGGACATATCAACACTCATTTCCTGAAGCCTAAGCAAGCTTCAACTGGAGGAAAGGTGTGAAGGAGAAGGGCAATCCAAAACGCAGCGGAATTTAAAATTTTCTCCTTTAGTGATCCTTATGAATGGGCATGATCAGTGATAGAATCGTTACCTCTTGTGACGATTGAAACCTTTGATATAGATCTACAGAGTGATCACGAACGTTGAACGATGACAACGCCTCTACTCAGTCCACACGAACGGATTCCTTCAATCTCAGTGCTAGCTGCTACGAATGAAGGCTTTGAGTGAGAGAGAGAGAGAGAGAGAGAGAGAGAGAGAGAGAGAGAGAGAGAGAGAGAGAGAGAGAGAGAGAGAGAGAGAGAGAGAGAAAACGAAAAATTGTAACTGCGCAAATGCTTATGCACAAGGGTTCTATTTATAGAACCAGTTGTGTGGGCTATAAGCTAAAAAGCCCACTTAAGTGTATGTGGCCCATATCTTATTGTCATACCCCAAAATTTGCCCGTTGGTATTACAAAGCATTTCTCAAGACCCTCCGACTTATTCTGCAAGGCACCGACATCAAGTGAACAAAAGCCCAGCTCACAACAGGCCCGATCCAAAAGGGGCCCAAAATAGCTTGCTCGCTAGGCGAGCAATCCCTTCGCCTAGCGAATGCTTCGTCATGGCACTCGCCCAGCGAAGCGTCAGATCCAGGAAAAGGCCCAGACCTAGTTTGCTCGCTAGGCGAGCAATTCCTTCGCCTAGCGAAGCTTGCGAAGTTTGAGATTTTTGGACCTCATTTTAAGCCCATTAGGTCACTACTACCTCTACTATAAATACCTGCTCCTCTGCTACGAAAAAAAACACACACAGAGACGGACTCACTCACCCGGAGACACTCACACAGAGATCCCGAGAAAACCCTAGCACCGAAACCCTGCTGATCCAAAGAGTTCAGAAGGCGGAAACCCTGAAGGCCGCTTACCCGCTCCGAAGCTACCGTCGCCCAACTCAATCCGGCTCGCCAATTCAAGGTTGCAACTCGATTTGCAAACAGGTTTGCCTCACTATTATCGCTTTAGTTTCTTAATTGGCATATGATATCATTTTAGGGTCTTAATCTACACATGATTGTCACTTTGTGTCCTTATTTTGCATGTGGTACCACTTTAGTGTCTTAATTTGCATATGATATCGTTTTGTACTCTCATTTGGCATATGGTACCACTTCATGTTCTTAATTTGGGGAGGATATTATAATCGAATTCATAAATATTTTGGAGTTTTGCATGAGAATTTAAATGTGCTTATAATTATGTGTTGGATGCCATAAGCCATGCTGCAGGTTGAGGTCCTAATGTTCTCAAATTTCAAACCCGTGGCCGCTCGCTAGCTCCTCGCTAGGCGAGCCCGCAGCGAGCCTTCGCTGAGCCTTCGCTAGGCGAAGCAGAGGCGACCAGGCCAGGGGCTGCTTTGCCCTTTTGCTGCCCATTTCATGTTTACCTGATGATAATCCTGCATTATTTGGCTTAAATTCCTGGCTGTTATATTTATCTTATGGTGCAATTTCCACTTATATTTTGTCTCGATGCTTTAATCCGTGTGTTCATGGTGTAAAGGCTAGCATACTTCCGAAGAAATAGCCGGCTAGGTACTCCGCTTTATGCATGGGAAGCTTTCATGGAGATGGATTCTAAATTGTTTCACTTTAATGTGAAGATTCATATTGATTGCCTAATTAATTTTAATGTAGTGATCCTTAATGTGTTGATTTTAATGTATCGATTTAAGGCGGTATCACCATAATTACCTAATGAACTTAATACATGGACTTTAAATAAATGATATCGGACCTCTCTTTATTACCCCACAATTTCGATATTACGGTCATGTCCCGCGAATATGGGGATATCCTTAGCAAAGACCCTTCGGTAAAATCATCATAGTCCCTCGGACGTTGCCTTCGAAAATACCATTTTTGTCCCTCGATGACCCTTCGGTATAGCCTACGGTTAAATGATGATAGTCCCTTCGAATGCTAAGGTATCCTCACCACTGTTGCCTTCAATGACCTATCGATGACCCTACGATGACCCTTCTACATCCCCAGGATAAAACTACTTACTTCTCAATAGTAAGGACAGTTTTACCCTCATAAGGATAGGAAATGCCCGGAAAGACCTCGGACAGGTGTAACCTTAATTGCTCATTCATAATAAAAATACTTTTCACACCTCACACCTTTCAAACATCCTTTTTAGAAAATCACCACTTAGCATACATCCGTACTAGGATCATTGCCGAGTTATATTTTTCTAAACTACTTTCAAAAGACTATACGAGATAACCACTTTGTATACATTCATGCAAGAATCATTACAAAGTTAAATTCTCGTTTTCAAAACCTTTTTATACACTTTTCAACCACCTTTTTCAAACTAAAAAAAAACATAAATGATTGAGCAATTAAGAGCCCATGGATAACCATGGATACAAAGGGTGCTAATACCTTCCCTTTGTATAAAGTACCTCCCGAACCTAAGAATCTAAATTAAGGTCTTTCCTGTTCTTTTCCGCCTTTCCTTATGGGATAAAAGAAAAGTCGGTGGCGACTCTTGCTAACCGCGACATTGCGATTACAAATCCAAATAAAGTCAGTTCACCGTATGACAGAACTGGCGACTCTGCTGGGGACTCTATTGAGAGGTCCATCTTAAAAAAATCATTTATGTTTTAATTTGTTCTTTCGTTTTAAGGGATTGTCTGAGTGAAAGATCCTACACCCGGATCTAGTGTACCTTAGGTAAGTAGCAATAGATCATCGCGACTATCCGGCGTATACTGGAATGGTTAAAATGATGGCTACGGTTAATGCGACACTTTGGTTGTCCTGATGTTCCTCATGTTACTTGAGGAAAAATTTGGCTTCCGCGTGGTGTCATCAAAACATTAACCAGACCTTTAGAACCCTAATTGACTCATCCTAGCCATTAGAAAGTAGTGAGATAACTGATTTCGGTTCCGACTGAGGTTGGTTGATACTCGATGCTACACTCTTTGAGATTGGACTTTAGGAAAGCTTCGGTCAACCACTTGGTGTTGCACTGAGGTGGACCTAAAGAAAGGTCGATGATCTGAGATCCTTCTAGAACCCGGTTAATATTCTAGGACAGGTTGAACCAACCAAACTTCAGTGGGGAGGGTACTTACCTATGGAACTCATGCAAGCCTTAAAACTTAGGAATAATTGTTGTGTGACATGCTTGTGCTTGCATAACATCATAACATCATAACATCATAACATCGTCATACTAACCATTTCAAGGACTTAGGAATTTAGCTTTGCTCTTTGAACAGGTTATGGCTTCCAGGAAGACTATCCGGATCAATCTTGTAGCAATCTCTCCTCAACTCAAGGATTTGGTGTCAGAACTCCCCGATCATGCTCAGTTCAACAAGAAACATGGTCATCTTCTCAACTTAGTTACCACTGGTTTCAAAGAAGATATGATGAGAGTCCTATTCCAGTTCGTCGATCCTAAACATCATTGCTTCACTTTCCCAGATTATCAGTTGGTACCCACATTAGAAGAATTTTCCCAGCTGCTCGGGATACCTATCCTGGATCAAATACCTTTCAGTGGTTTAGAAAAGATGCCAAAGTCTGAAGAAGTTGCCGCAGCTTTACACATGACGAAATCTGACATTGAGACCAATTGGGTAACAAGAAGTGGAATTAAAGGTTTACTTGCCAAATTTCTGATAAGTAAGGCCCGAGAATTCCTAAAAGTTATGAATGTCCATGCTTTTGAAGATGTTCTAGCATTGCTAATCTATGGTTTGGTGTTATTCCCTAATCCAGACCAATTCATAGACATGAATGCTATTAAGATATTCCTCACTCATAACCCTGTGCCTACCTTGCTTGGAGATGTCTTGCATTCCCTTCACACTCGTACTATGAAGAAGCAAGGGACTCTCATGTGCTGCGTACCGTTGTTGTCTAGGTGGTTTATTTCGCACCTCCCTCAATCAGTCTTGAAGAATGATCAAAATCTGAAATGGTCCCAAAGGATGATGGCACTCTCCCATTTAGACATCCGGTGGTGTTCTAACCTCAAAGAAAATGTTATCATCATCGACCGTTGTGGAGAATTCCCTAATGTACCACTCCTGGGGATAAGAGGAGGTATTACTTATAATCCTGCCTTAGCCCTACGCCAGTTTGGGTATGCCCGAAGAGATGGTCCACATGAAATGATTATTCGAGGTACAGTGTTCGACTATGACAATGACCCTCAAAATCTCCGTCAAAAGTTTGTACGAGCTTGGGGCATGGTGCAAAGAAGCAATTTAGGCAAGAAAAATTCTATTCCTATGGAGCCTTATCTCAGATGGGTACGCGCCAGAGCTCGCAAACTTGTCATGCCATACCTCGCAGTCGGACCATTGATTGTTGAATCAGAGGTCGAAGGAGGTACTTCCCAGATCATTCCTTACCCAGATATGCCTACTGATGTTGAGGAATTGAAAAGATCCTGGACCCAGTTGAGAGAAGAGAGAGATACTTTCGAAGCTCAGTTCAATGCAGAAAGGAAGAAAGTATTAGAGCTCACCAGTCAGCTTAATGAGGAACGAAGACTCAATGCATATCTTCGCCCAAAAAGAAGTCGCCCCTGGGAGACTTGAGCTTTCACTGTATTTTACTATTATTCCTTTTGTAATGAACATTGATCAAAAAATATTGGTAATAAACATTTCTCCCTTGTTGGGGATTTATGCAAAGTTAAATTCCAAAAGTCCTTGAAAACATTTCATGCATTGCATCACATAACATAACATTGCATAACAGGTATTCCAAAGGACCATATTCTCACGGTCTACCTCTTAAACAGAAAAATGGATCTCGAACAGACTGTCAAAGATCTCCAGACTCAGAATGCTCAGTTCAAGGAGATGATGCTAAGCTTATCCAAGGGGCAGGAGGAACTGAAGGCTCTTTTGGCCGAAAAGAAGAAGGACAAGAAAGCTGTGAGTTTCATTAACCCGGGCAGAAGGCGTAAAGGACAGGCTACGGGAATCAAATTTGGAGTCCCGAATGGTCCAGAAGAGGGGGCGGAAATTGATTCAGAGGAGGAGAATCCTGATTTCTCTAACCCTGAGGATGAGGATGAAGAGTATGAAAATGAACAGTACTCTCCAAGAGATGATAAGTACAAACTGCTGGAAGAACGCATGCTAGCCATGGAGGGTCAGAAGACACCTGGTCTGGATTTCGAAAGTCTGGGTCTGGTTTCCGATGTGACCATTCCTCGCAAATTCAAAATCCCCACTTTCACTAAGTACGATGGTGCGTCTTGTCCTCAGATGCATCTGAGAGCTTATGTGAGAAAGATTCAGCCGCATACCACTGATAAGAAACTGTGGATCCACTTCTTCCAAGAAAGTCTGTCTGGCACTCAGTTGGAATGGTATTATCAGCTCGAGAGCTCTGACATCCGCACCTGGACTGATTTGGCAACGGCTTTCTATAAGCAGTACCAGTACAATTCTGAATTAGCACCTACTCGGCTACAGTTGCAGAACATGGCCATGGGATCTAAAGAAAGCTTCAAAGAGTATGCTCAGAAATGGAGAGATTTGGCTGGCAGGGTCAAACCCCCTATGACTGACCGAGAATTAGTAGACCTGTTCATGGGTACCCTGACTGGCCCATTCTACAGCCACCTACTGGGGAGTTCTTCATCAGGTTTCACTGAACTTATACTGACAGGTGAACGGGTGGAGAGCGGCATTCGAAGTGGAAAGTTACAGGCAGCTACTTCTACAAGCAGTAAGAAATCCTATCATGGGAAGAATGAATCGAATGCTGTGTATGGTCAGAAGAATCATAGTAAGAAAAATGGTGACCATGCCGTTGGAGCAGTGACAATCGCAGCCCCGCCGGCTCAAAACTTCCAGCAAAGACAAGACAGACCAAGAAGGCAGTTTACCAAGCTCAATATGACTTTAGCACAAGCACTGCAAAGTATGCTGAAGGTAAATTTAATCACTCTCAGAGGTCCTCCTGCAAATGTCAACACTGCTTCGCCTCGTTATAATCCCAATGCCAGGTGTGCATATCACTCCGATAGCCCCGGGCACGATACAAACGATTGTTGGCTGTTAAAGAATAAAATTCAGGACATGATCGACGCTGGGGAAATTGAGTTCGAGCCTCCGGAGACTCCTAATGTCATCACCGCTCCTATGCCTAATCATGACAAGGTTGTTAATGCTCTCGATGACAATCCTCTCATCACTACTGTAGCAGACTTAACATCTCCTCTCCCAATTATAAAGAGGAATTTATTGCAAGCTGGTTTATTTCCAGGTTGTACTGAAGATTGCAATCTCTGCATACTCCGGCCCGAGGACTGTTTGAAATTGAAGAATGGTATTCAACAGCTGATAGACGATCGTACAGTTCTCTTTGAAAGGATTTCTAAGACGGAAAACCCTGTTGAAGAAGTATCTGTGATTGCAAGGTCCAAGGTTCCAGTGAAGATTACTGCTCCCAGAATACCTGTGAAGATTATTGCTGAACCCAGAGTAGCTCCCCTGATCATTACTGCACCTGGCCCGATCCCGTATTCCTCAAGCAAAGCTATTCCGTGGAATTATGGAGGTGATGTTTACATCCATGGTGTAAAGCAAGTTGGCAATTCTGCTAATCCTAATGACATTGTTGGGACTAGTAAAGTTACTCGAAGCGGAAGGATCTTCTCTCTAGAGATCTCACCTCCGGTTCCCGAAAACCGAGGAAAAGAACCAGTCAACCCTTCTCAGTCAGAGACACCGATCAAAGCTACTACTGAAGATGTTGCCAAACGAGAAATGGAAGAAATGCTGAAAATCATCCGCAAGAGTGATTTCGATGTGGTAGAACAGTTGGGGCATACTCCTTCCAAAATCTCGATGTTGTCCTTGTTGTTATCCTCCGAATCTCATGCCCATGCCTTGATAAAATTCCTGAAGACTGCCCATGTACCTCAAGAGACCTCCGTCGATCAGTTCGAAAACTATGTTGCTAACCTGACTGTTGACGACGGCCTAGGTTTTTCCAATGCTGACCTGACACCAGCAGGAAGGAACCACGATAAGGCCCTGCATATTTCTATTGAGTGTAAGGGAGTCACTTTGGCTCATGTGTTGATCGATAATGGCTCTTCCTTGAATGTGCTACCGAAAGTCGTGCTCGATAAACTTGACTGTAAAGGCATTGAATTGAATCCTAGTGACATTGTGGTGCGTGCTTACGATGGTGCAAAGAGTGTTGTCCACGGTGAAGTTGTTCTCCCTATCAAGATAGGACCTCAAGTCTTCAACACTACCTTTCATGTAATGAACATTCGCCCCGCCTATTCCTGCTTGTTGGGACGCCCCTGGATTCATGGGGCAGGTGCTGTAACTTCGTCTCTCCATCAAAAGCTGAGATATCCAGTAGAGGGAAAGATTGTCACTGTGTGTGGGGAAGAAGAATACATTGTCAGTAGTGTGCATACCTTCAGATACGTTGAGATGGATGGTGAATTCTTCGAGACTCCAACTCAGTCATTTGAAATGGTTTCTCCGCCCGATCCTGTCCTTAAGCCAACTCCCCTTGTGCCCGAGGTTATTCGAGCTCCTCCTGCTATGATTTCTCTGAAAGATGCTCAAGCTGTGGTCGAAGATGGTGGCTGTACTGGCTGGGGTCAACTGATCAACGTACCGTACAAGTTTGACAAAGCTGGTCTGGGATTCAACTTTGAGAAGATGGTCAAAGATCAAATCAATGTTGTAGAAGATGCTGACAATGATTGCGACCTGGATAGCTGGATCTACCCAACAATTGGCGACGGACTCAATAATTGGAAGGCTGAAGACACTATCCCGATCTCCTTTAGTCAGGAGTAATTGCTATTGTCCATTTAGTTTTGCAAATCTTTATTTTTTCAATTGAACCTCTTAAAGCATTGTGTCTATACCCGGGGCACAATAGCTAATTTGTTAAGGGTTTTGTCATTTCATAAGCATATTCATATTCAATAAATCAATGGACTTTTTCGCATTCAAATATTGCGCTCTTTATTTTTCCTGTCGTCTTTCAAACAAGCTATGCATTCTTACACACACTCACGTCATAAATCGCAGATCCGTATCCACTCTGGATCCTATTGACAATAATTCCGCTACTGTTCATTATGACTTTGAAAATCCGATCTACCAAGCCGAAGATGGAAGTGAGGAAGATTGTGAAGTCCCTGGAGAGCTTGCCAGACTGTTACTGCAAGAGGAAAGGACTATACAGCCGCATGAAGAGTCACTCGAAGTCGTAAATCTAGGTACTGAAGTGGAAAGAAAAGAAGTCAGAATAGGAGCAGGATTGGAAAACAGTGTCAAAGAAAGATTGATTCGGATGTTACATGACTATGTAGAGGTTTTCGCCTGGTCTTATGAAGACATGCCCGGATTAGATACTGACATAGTAGTGCATCGTCTGCCCATGAAGGAAGACTGTCGTCCCGTTAAGCAAAAGGTTCGCCGCATGCGTCCCGAAATGTCTGAGAAAATCAAAGCCGAGGTTATGAAACAATTCAATGCCGGTTTCTTAGCGGTTACTTCTTATCCTCAATGGGTTGCTAATGTGGTGCCAGTGCCAAAGAAGGATGGTAAGGTGCGAATGTGTGTGGATTACAGAGATTTGAATAAAGCGAGTCCCAAAGATGACTTTCCACTCCCGCACATTGATGTTCTGGTAGATAACACCGCTCAACACAAAGTATTCTCCTTCATGGATGGTTTCTCAGGTTACAATCAAATTAAGATGGCACCTGAGGACATGGAGAAAACTACGTTTGTGACGCAATGGGGTACTTTCTGTTACAAAGTAATGCCATTTGGTCTAAAGAACGCCGGGGCAACATACCAGCGTGCTATGGTGGTTTTGTTCCATGATATGATTCATCATGAGATAGAAGTATATGTGGATGACATGATAGCTAGATCTCATACTGAAGAAGAGCATCTCGATCATTTATACAAACTGTTCGAGAGGCTGAAGAAGTACAAGTTGAGATTGAATCCGAACAAATGCACTTTTGGAGTGAGATCCGGTAAACTCTTGGGCTTTATTGTCAGCGGTAAAGGAATTGAGGTTGACCCGGCTAAAGTGAGGGCTATTCAAGAAATGCCAGTTCCCCGTACAGAGAAAGAAGTCAGAGGTTTCTTGGGACGCTTGAACTACATTGCTCGATTTATCTCCCACTTGACCGCTACCTGCAAACCCATCTTCAAATTACTGAGAAAAAATCAAGAAATGATATGGAATGACGAATGCCAAGAAGCTTTTGACAAAATCAAGAAGTACCTTCAAGAACCGCCAATTCTGATACCACCAGTTGAAGGAAGACCTCTAATCATGTATTTGACCGTGTTAGAAAATTCAATGGGGTGTGTGTTGGGGCAACATGACGAGTCTGGTCGAAAAGAGCATGCCATATACTACCTTAGCAAAAAGTTTACCGACTGTGAAACAAGATACTCGCTGCTCGAGAGAACTTGCTGTGCTTTGGCCTGGGCTGCTCGCCGACTAAGACAGTATATGTTGAATCACACCACTTTGTTGATTTCTAGGATGGATCCCATCAAATACATGTTCGAGAAGCCTGCCCTCTCCGGAAGAATAGCGAGATGGCAGATGATCTTAACAGAGTACGATATCCAGTACACTACCCAGAAAGCAATCAAAGGAAGCGTGCTGGCTGATCATTTGGCTCATCAAGCGGTGGATGATTACCAATCTATGAATTTTGAGTTCCCAGATGAGGATGTCATGTTTGTTACGGATAATGAGAAACCTAAACCAGATGAAGGACCCGAATGGGGATCCCGATGGACTATGGTCTTTGATGGATCTTCTAATGCATTGGGCCATGGTGTGGGGGTTGTACTCATTTCTCCCGGAGGCTACCATACACCTCTCACTGCTAGACTATGTTTTCATTGTACCAATAATATGGCTGAGTATGAAGCATGTATTTTTGGACTCAAAGCTGCTATAGATTGGCGAATCAAGTTTTTGAGAGTGTACGGAGATTCGGCCTTGGTAATCAGTCAGATCAACGGGGAATGGGATACTAAACATCCAAATCTCATCCCTTATCGAGAGCAAGTGATGACATTAATCCCATACTTTGAAGAGGTAACATTTGAACATATTCCACGAGAGGAGAACCAGTTGGCAGACGCATTAGCTACCATGTCATCTATGTTCAGAGTCAGATGGGGCAGCGAAGCTCCCATGATTACCATCGGACGGTTAGATGAACCAGCTTACTGTTATGGACTTAACACTGAGAAGGTACAGGAGAAACCTTGGTTCCACGACGTAAGAAGATATTTAGAAGCTCAGGAATACCCTAAAGGGGCATCCATCAAGGACAGAAAATTCCTGAGGAAGTTCTCCGCTAAATTCTTTCTGAGTAACGGAGTGTTATACAAACGTAATCATGATTCGACTCTGCTTCGCTGTGTGGATAAAAAGGAAGCAGAAAGGATTATGGAAGACATGCATGACGGTATTTTTGGGACTCATTCTAATGGACATACAATGGCCAAGAAGATTCTGAGATCAGGGTATTATTGGTCTACCATGGAAGCAGATTGCCACCATCACTCTAGAACCTGTCACAAGTGTCAGATCTATGCGGACAAAGTACATGTGCCTCCTGCTCCATTGAACGTGTTGACAGCTCCTTGGCCCTTTGCAATGTGGGGCATCGACATGATCGGAGAGATTAAACCTATGGCTTCTAATGGACATCGCTTCATTCTCGTCGCCATTGATTACTTCACAAAGTGGGTAGAGGCAGCCTCATTCGCTTCTGTCACCAAGAATGTGGTGGCACGGTTCATCAAGAATAGTCTTATTTGTCGATATGGCATCCCTGAAAGGATTATCACCGACAATGGTACTAATTTGAACAACAAGATGATTACTGAACTCTGCACGCAGTTCAAAATTAAGCATCACAACTCTTCTCCGTATCGACCAAAGATGAATGGCGCCGTAGAGGCTGCTAATAAGAACATCAAGAAGATCATACAAAAGATGACGGTAACGTACAAAGACTGGCATGAGATGTTACCGTTTGCCCTTCACGGTTATCGCACTTCAGTACGCACTTCGACAGGGGCAACTCCTTTCTCTTTAGTCTATGGAACGGAAGCCGTTTTACCAGTGGAAGTCCAGATTCCCTCTCTAAGAATCATGAAAGAGGCGGGCTTAGATGAAGATGAATGGATTCAGACACGACTCGATCAGATAAATTTGATTGATGAAAAGAGACTTGCGGCTGTTTGTCATGGGCAGATATATCAGAAGCGCATGACCCAGGCATTTAACAAAAGAGTCAAGAGACAGGTGTATCAAATTGGTGACTTGGTGATCAAGCGTATCATTCTACCCCAAGGTGATCCCAGAGGCAAATGGACTCCCACATACGAAGGGCCATTTGTAGTTAAGAAGGTATTCTCTGGTGGAGCCATGATACTTGCTACAATGGATGGCGAAGACTTCCCGCATCCCGTGAACGCGGACATAGTTAAAAAATACTACGCATAAAAGAGACCCGCTAGGTCGACGTACCTAGGCAAAAGTAAGGGCATCCCGGCGAACCAAAAGGGTTCGGGCAAAAATTAGGGATAAACATATAAAAATGTACACCCGGCAAGTCGAAAACCTGAAAAGGCGGCTTGGGCAAAAAAGGGTATCCTGGTGGACTGAAAACCTGAAAAGGCGGTCCAGGCAAAAATTAGGGATTAAAGCGCATGACTATGTCCCGTTCTCAGTCAACTTTCATCCAAGTTCCAGGGACTGACCAAGCCAATCACTTCTATCCGACAGCAGGGGATGAGATGCTTGAAGACATAATGGCAGTAGTAGACTTAAAATCAATAGGACTTTTTCTGCATAGCTGTCTCTTTGTTTTTGACAATTTCCTCTTACTAGGATTTCTGTCTCCTTGTACACAATTTGCCTGTTTATAGGCCTTCTTTCAAAAATCAATACAACCCTCTTTCAAAAAAGATGCTTTGTTTTTTACTTTCTGTTTTGTTTGCGTAAACGCCCATTGATTTAATTTGAATTAATATATGCATTTGAATATGACCAATGTTTACCAAAATACATGCATAGAATAGCAATAGCAATTACTACAAGACTTCAGGATCAAGGAAAAGGTCTAATCATGCTTCCGATGAATCCACTACCAATTCTCTTCCCCCAGCAAGCCTGTTTTTCCCCAGAAGAAGTTGGCAGTATTCCCCGGCACAGCCAGCTATTCCCCAACAGAGGTCGGCCTCATCAGGCAGATTGATCATCTCATCCATCCCTAGCCAGGCTCTGTTGAATATCTCTACCATCAGACAGAAATCAGAACCCCCAGCCGAGAGAGGGTCCTCAACACGAATATCTCCAATCAGTAGATGGGGATTTATTTTCCCCAGTAGAGTCCCCAAGCAGAACTTCTCATACGCATAACTCATTACATCATTTCGCAGCATACGCCTGCATACAACATTCGCATTTATTTTCGAAAGCATAAAACATCTCATGCATCATGACATGGCATAAAGCTAACTTTTCTTTGCAGGTTAATCATCCTCCTGATATAGTCAAAGTAAAAGGCTCATTCAGGCAGACGCCTTTATCAATCACATACAAGATTCAGATACATATTCCAGATGCAATTCAGGGGAACATTCATTCTGACAACACTTCGATATCCTCCTAGCGATGGCATCTTTAAGCCCATCCCAGACATTTATTGCAAGTACAACGTATACAGATACAGCCTAACATATGGTTCATTCTGATTCAGCTCAACATATGACTCTTTCAACTCAGATACGATCTAACGTACGATCCAGTCTGATCTTCAACAACTCAAGTATGGTTTGATGTACGACCAAGTTAAACCTCCATCTTCTCAGGTGCTACCTTCGGACAGGTACATTCCTGAATGGTAGTCTAGTATACGGCTACTCCCTTTCTCAGGTGCTACCTTCGGACAGGTACATTCCTGAATGGTAGTCTAGTATACGGCTACTCCCTTTCTCAGGTGCTACCTTCGGACAGGTACATTCCTGAATGGTAGTCTAGTATACGGCTACTCCCTTTCTCAGGTGCTACCTTCGGACAGGTACATTCCTGAATGGTAGTCTAGTATACGGCTACTCCCTTTCTCAGGTGCTACCTTCGGACAGGCACATTCCTGAATGGTAGTCTAGTATACGGCTACTCCCTTTCTCAGGTGCTACCTTCGGACAGGCACATTCCTGAATGGTAGTCTAGTATACGGCTACTCCCTTTCTCAGGTGCTACCTTCGGACAGGTACATTCCTGAATGGTAGTCTAGTATACGGCTACTCCCTTTCTCAGGTGCTACCTTCGGACAGGTACATTCCTGAATGGTAGTCTGGTATACGGCTACTCCTTTTCTCAGGTGCTACCTTCGGACAGGTACATTCCTGAATGGTAGTCGAATATACGACTACTCCCTTTTCAGCAGCTTCAGCCTAACGTACGGCTCATTCTGCAACTCAGATACGATCTAGCGTACGATCCATTCTGATCTTTCATCCCCAGCAAAGTCGTCTGCCTAATGAACAACTCACTCGGGTATTCAGGCACGGTCTAACGTATGATCCATTCTGATCCCTTATCCCCAGCAGTATATCATACTCTGACTCCCCAACGAAGTCAACAGCATAATGGAGGGTTCACTATACGGTCTGATGTATGACCCGGTGTGACACCCATGTCTCTAGATATCGTCTAATGTACGACACAATCTGGAAATCTCCTCAGCAAGTTTCTTGGATGGCATCTTTAAGCCCATCTCCGTCAAGACAAATGAACAAGTGCAAATTTTTGGGGCATTCTAAGTGTTCAATAATCTTTCACCTCTAGACCACGAACGGCACCTACCATTCTACTCTCTCGGTTCAAGAATATTGAACAGGGGCAGCTGTCATACCCCAAAATTTGCCCGTTGGTATTACAAAGCATTTCTCAAGACCCTCCGACTTATTCTGCAAGGCACCGACATCAAGTGAACAAAAGCCCAACTCACAACAGGCCCGATCCAAAAGGGGCCCAAAATAGCTTGCTCGCTAGGCGAGCAATCCCTTCGCCTAGCGAATGCTTCGTCATGGCACTCGCCCAGCGAAGCGTCAGATCCAGGAAAAGGCCCAGACCTAGTTTGCTCGCTAGGCGAGCAATTCCTTCGCCTAGCGAAGCTTGCGAAGTTTGAGATTTTTGGACCTCATTTTAAGCCCATTAGGTCACTACTACCTCTACTATAAATACCTGCTCCTCTGCTACGAAAAAAAACACACACAGAGACGGACTCACTCACCCGGAGACACTCACACAGAGATCCCGAGAAAACCCTAGCACCGAAACCCTGCTGATCCAAAGAGTTCAGAAGGCGGAAACCCTGAAGGCCGCTTACCCGCTCCGAAGCTACCGTCGCCCAACTCAATCCGGCTCGCCAATTCAAGGTTGCAACTCGATTTGCAAACAGGTTTGCCTCACTATTATCGCTTTAGTTTCTTAATTGGCATATGATATCATTTTAGGGTCTTAATCTACACATGATTGTCACTTTGTGTCCTTATTTTGCATGTGGTACCACTTTAGTGTCTTAATTTGCATATGATATCGTTTTGTACTCTCATTTGGCATATGGTACCACTTCATGTTCTTAATTTGGGGAGGATATTATAATCGAATTCATAAATATTTTGGAGTTTTGCATGAGAATTTAAATGTGCTTATAATTATGTGTTGGAT
The DNA here is from genome assembly GCF_024323335.1 of Lathyrus oleraceus. Lineage (NCBI taxonomy): Eukaryota > Viridiplantae > Streptophyta > Magnoliopsida > Fabales > Fabaceae > Lathyrus > Lathyrus oleraceus. Next base: position 476,145,889 of record NC_066585.1, read on the forward strand.
GCCATAAGCCATGCTGCAGGTTGAGGTCCTAATGTTCTCAAATTTCAAACCCGTGGCCGCTCGCTAGCTCCTCGCTAGGCGAGCCCGCAGCGAGCCTTCGCTGAGCCTTCGCTAGGCGAAGCAGAGGCGACCAGGCCAGGGGCTGCTTTGCCCTTTTGCTGCCCATTTCATGTTTACCTGATGATAATCCTGCATTATTTGGCTTAAATTCCTGGCTGTTATATTTATCTTATGGTGCAATTTCCACTTATATTTTGTCTCGATGCTTTAATCCGTGTGTTCATGGTGTAAAGGCTAGCATACTTCCGAAGAAATAGCCGGCTAGGTACTCCGCTTTATGCATGGGAAGCTTTCATGGAGATGGATTCTAAATTGTTTCACTTTAATGTGAAGATTCATATTGATTGCCTAATTAATTTTAATGTAGTGATCCTTAATGTGTTGATTTTAATGTATCGATTTAAGGCGGTATCACCATAATTACCTAATGAACTTAATACATGGACTTTAAATAAATGATATCGGACCTCTCTTTATTACCCCACAATTTCGATATTACGGTCATGTCCCGCGAATATGGGGATATCCTTAGCAAAGACCCTTCGGTAAAATCATCATAGTCCCTCGGACGTTGCCTTCGAAAATACCATTTTTGTCCCTCGATGACCCTTCGGTATAGCCTACGGTTAAATGATGATAGTCCCTTCGAATGCTAAGGTATCCTCACCACTGTTGCCTTCAATGACCTATCGATGACCCTACGATGACCCTTCTACATCCCCAGGATAAAACTACTTACTTCTCAATAGTAAGGACAGTTTTACCCTCATAAGGATAGGAAATGCCCGGAAAGACCTCGGACAGGTGTAACCTTAATTGCTCATTCATAATAAAAAATACTTTTCACACCTCACACCTTTCAAACATCCTTTTTAGAAAATCACCACTTAACATACATCCGTACTAGGATCATTGCCGAGTTATATTTTTCTAAACTACTTTCAAAAGACTATACGAGATAACCACTTTGTATACATTCATGCAAGAATCATTACAAAGTTAAATTCTCGTTTTCAAAACCTTTTTATACACTTTTCAACCACCTTTTTCAAACTAAAAAAAAACATAAATGATTGAGCAATTAAGAGCCCATGGATAACCATGGATACAAAGGGTGCTAATACCTTCCCTTTGTATAAAGTACCTCCCGAACCTAAGAATCTAAATTAAGGTCTTTCCTGTTCTTTTCCGCCTTTCCTTATGGGATAAAAGAAAAGTCGGTGGCGACTCTTGCTAACCGCGACATTGCGATTACAAATCCAAATAAAGTCAGTTCACCGTATGACACTTATAATATGCCAAAATCACTTAAGCGCATGGTACCTTACCATATTTCGTATTCTACTTAAGTACACCATACCTTACGATGTTCTATAATTCACTTAAGTGCACCGTACCTTACGGTGTTCCTTAATTACTCTATCTCTCATCAATCTATCCTTTGTGTGTGACCCTGTAGGTTTTCGCGGCATTGGCAATTATATTAAATCACGTATTTAACATAATAAATAGTGAGTGATATCTAGCAACACATCACTGCTACCCAAGACACGAAAATGTCATGTGATCTGACAAATCCTTTTGTGATAATACTTATGTGTACAATTACCCTTTTGCCCTTATGTCTATATTGAACACAAGGCATAGACCGTGTCATCCTTGTCCAGTTCAATATTGGGCTCATAGACATTTATCCTGTTACGCATGATGGGCAAATTCCATCTAGGTCACTCATGTCCCTTAGCATGCTTCGTCGAGTACCCATCAACTGTCTTTATGGTCATCCAGTTACGGACAACGTTTGATCAGCAATAAGGCACTCGACTCTATATCTAGGGTCCATAGTGGTTTCAGGTCGAAGGGTGGTATACACCATTATCGCCATGAGAATAACTTATGACACTTTGCATAACATTCTATATAGTATTCTCACAGCGAGTCAATTAAGTATAAATATTACCCTTAATATTCATACCTATGTTTAAGACTTGATAACTCCTTATCCATGATCCATGAGATGTGATCATCAATCTATATACATAATAGTCTTAATGCTTTAATGTTATCCCTCTTCATAATAAAGCTCGACTACAGATACTTTAAGAATAGTGTCCTTATGTTTAATGTGATCTCATGATTAAGTCACACTTGATACATTAAACGGACTAGCTATTCTAGGGACTTTATTAAACAAACATAATAAAGAAAAAGCCTTTTATTATTAATAAATAATTCGATACAAGTACCAAAAGTATTGGTCTCTAGGGCTTACACCAACAATCTCCCACTAGCACTAGAGCCAGTTACGCATACCCCTAATGCCCATAGATCTAGTATGGCCATCATGCTTCTGCTGCGCAAGAGGCTTTGTCACTGGGTCAGCAATATTGTCAAGTGTAGGTACTCTGGATATTTTCACATCTCCTCTATCTATTATCTCTCGAATGAGGTGATAAAGCCTAAGTATGTTTTTGGATCGTTGGTGAGATCTAGGCTCCCTTGCTTGTGCGATAACACCATTGTTATCACAATAGAGACCAATGGGATCCACAATTCTAGGAACTATGCCAAGTTCACTAATGAACTTTTTGATCCAAACAACTTCCTTTGCTGCACTTGAGGCAGCAATATACTCGGCCTCGGTTGTAGAATCAACAACTGTATCTTGCTTTGAACTTTTCCAGCTCACAACGCCACCGTTTAAGCAAAACACATAACCAAATTGGGATCTAAAGTCATCCTGATCTGTCTGGAATCTAGCATTGGTGTATCCAATTACAGCCAGCTCTTATTGACCTCCATATATCAAGAATGAGTCCTTAGTCCTTCTCAAATACTTAAGGATATTCTTGATATCTACCCAATGAGCATCACCGGGATCAGATTGGTACCTACTTGTTGCACTCAAAGCATACGAGACATCTGGTCGAGTACATAACATGGCATACATGATAGATCCTATTGCAGATGCATATTGTTGATAGTATTTTTAAGTGTCGGGTTTTTGTTATCGTCTCCACAGGGATTGTGAGATATCACTGCCTTTCGACAGTTGTTTCAATTCTTAACTCGTAGTAACAAGGGGTTTTTTTTGGTTTTAGTCACGGTATCTTGCATAAAAGTGTGATAAAATGCGGTAAAAGATTTGGTTTTAATATTTGAGAGCCAAAGTTAGGGTTCGACGATCACTTTGCATGTATATGTTCGATCAACAAAACTTATAAACTCCTTTAGATGATAAACTATTTCACAAAGTCCTCCCAATGTGTTTATCTCTAACACACATTGTGAGTTTTTCCATTTTGATCCATTGTTTATCTCTAACACAATCTATCAAAATGACAACTTTTTGGTTCAACCTTATGGTGAACAAAATCATTCATTACTATCTCTAGCTAACAAACAAGATTGGATGAAAACCTAGGTAAAGAGTTGGTAAACATCTCTCGATCATAAACCAACACAAAGAGTTTTCAATAAAACAAAGTTTTCACCATATATTCACCATTAAAGAGTTTACAAATGAAGATCATCCCATTTACACACAAAGCTAATGATCATCTACATCTAACCTTGACAAAATGAAGAACTTAGCTACTCATTTTCATGGTAGCTTGGTCAACAAGTTTCGGAAGAAGGTTGATCAACATCCGAGTCGAATAATCGAGATTGGATGGGAATCCACCTTCTTTTTGTGAAAGATTGTTAAGAGATGAAGAGAAATGATTTCTAGGTCACAAAGTATCTCTAGAGCAATGCTGGAAAAATATCTAAAAAGTACAAAAGTATGGAGGTGTAAAAGTATGGCTCCAAAAAGTAGCCCTTGCTACTTATAGTGCTGCTACTGAGCTGTCATGCTCGCTAGGCGAGCGGAATGGCTCGCCTAGCGAGCCCCAAAATAGGCACCTAAGGCACCTGCGCCCAAAGAAATAACCTTTTCCAGATTGGCATGTTCGCTAGGCGAACAAAACCTTCGCTAGGCGAAGCCCACGCTTCACCCTTCGCTCCAGCGAGCTTAGGAGGTTTTGCTACTGGAATTGCTCGCTGGGAGCTCGCTAATGGCTCGCCTAGCGAGTGAGTGCTGGCTGCGCTTTTGACCAAGTCTGGACGTGTTCACTACACCCTTCGCTGGCTGCTCGCCTAGCGAGTTTGTTGATATTTGCCACTGTAAAATACTGGAGCTCTTCGCTGGGTTCTCGCTGGGTGCTCGCCTAGCGAGCTCTTCGCCACAGCCCTCGCCTAGCGAGCAAGCTGATGAATGCATCCTTTTTTTGGTCCCTTTGCCAAATTTCTTGTGGCTTCATTTTCTATTATTTCATGCCTAATTCCTGCACAATAACACACAAATCAAAGGTACCAATATCGTTTATCATTGTATTGCAATTCATCAAAAACAAAGGTGGTTTCGAACACTTTAGCAAGGAAATGGAGTGAAAGATGCCCATATTTGATAGCTCAAATAAGCACTTTTGGGTATCTAACAACTCTCCCTAACTAGATTCTTGCTTGTCCTCAAGCAAAGTATGCCTCTTGAAGGACAAGAGGATTTGAATTAAGAAAAAGGTTTCTCCGAAATCGGATAAAACGACTCAAACACAAGCGAATCAGCAGATACAATTTCCAACGGTAGGAATAAAATAATACACAAGAACTAAAATTTAGTAGCAATGCGAAATATGTATCTATCCACAACAATATTATCTTGAATGAATCACCCTATCTCTCCTCTTCGAATAAGGATTGAAGAAATTACGCGTTTGCAACCGCGGGAATAATCTCACTCTCCAACAACAATGAAGAAATCAATTCAATTCATACAATGTCTAACAATTATAAATGGTAATGTGGAAGCACGAAGATCACTAAGGACTTTTCGGTTGAAGCTTGGTTAGGTTAACAAACAAGGGTCATTTCTAAGGCCATTGAAAACGAAATTGCCGATGCAAAAGAGACATTCACTGTACATTATTCACACATCTCAACTTCGTTTCATTTATTTCTCATTTGAAACCTTCACAACTCTTATTTCACAACTCAATTTTTGTTTTTCACTATTTTTCTTCCAAGCAAGCATTCATTTTCATTTTCTCTATTTTTTCTTTTCTTTCACATCATATTTACAAAACAGATGTTTCTCTTTTCTATATTTTATATATATATTTTTTATGCTTGCTCGGTTTTTCAAGAGTTGTGGCACTTACCGATTCTCATTTTCGTTCTCCCCAACTTATTTCTTACTCACCCTAAGTGAATGCTCTTGACTTTTTACGGCAAAAGAACAATTATCAAAATTTTCCGGGTTGTAAGAAAAAAGATTTTTGAAATCTCGCTTTATTTCAAGCTGAGATTCAACTGTTTAAGCTCAAAGGGGTTAACGAATACTCTCTCTGCTCACAGGTAAGTTGTATTTGGAACTGGTTGTGCTCGATAGAAAACAAGTGCCTTGATCATTTCTAATTGCTTCCATATATTCACAATAATAAAAGACAAAGCATGAATCAAATGAATCAACAAAGCTTATTAGAATCCAGCATTTAAGTGTACAATGGAGGTTTCCTCACAATTTGTGGTTTTAAGTCCTAGATGAAACATTCATTCAATTATGTTGCAAAAAGACAATATTCAATTACAAAAAAGAGTAAAGTTCTTAATGCATTCTAAAATTCTAGCCGGAGGTAACCATGTACCTTAGCATTATTCACTTGTTTATTTTTATCATTGCCATCCAAGCTCGGATGCACCTTCATTGGATACTTCTTTGAGGAGCAACCAATCTAGAAGGTTTGACACTCAACCAACCAAAAATTTATTAAAACAGAAGAAATTTAAAACATAAATAATAACATTACTTCAAAATTTAAAATTGTTCATGGGGGACAAAACACCCCAAAAGTACATAACCAAAATCAAAATACACAAATCTGAAAATACAATGGAAATAAAATATAATATGAAAAATAAAATAAACTTAGCCCTCCAAGGACTCATAACCCTCATCACTACCGGCTTCAGAACTGGTAGCCTCATCATCATCATCATCATCATCATCATCATCTTCAGCAGCACCAGAAGAAGCACCAGCACCAGCACCCGCCCCCTCTCCAAACACAGGTCTGTCCACAGGCCAGCTAGCGTGCTGCAGAAACTGCTCACGTGTCATCATAGAATGCTCACCGGAGGGGTCGCGCATCTGCAACTGTAACAGCTGCATAGAATCGTGCATATCGAGCATGGCGCGCTGAGTTGCCGCCATCCAATTCCAGTTGTAGTTGCAGAGAGCCTGCTGGAAAGGATCGGATCGTAGAGTAGAAGTACCAGGACCATCAGAAGCCCCGGTAACCTCAGCAGCTGAACTACTTCTTACATTTTTCGGTTTGCAATACTTGGCCACGTATCGGTCATCAATGGCCGACGGGATCCTTACTTGACCCTTAGAGGGTAGCCTCACCCTCGCTTGCTGGCACAAAGCCATGATTAGGCAAGGGAAAGCCAGGGGACAATTCACTCGTGCCCCCGACTTTAGCTCACTTTCAATCACGGACTTCAGCTCCAAAGCAATAATCCTCGCCACATCAATCTGGATGTTCGTGAGGATGCTGTGTACCAAGTGTGCCACTAGGATCGGCACGATAGAAGTGTGAGACTTGGGTTTGATGTTTGTAAGAACCAACAAAAGGATCAGTTGAGCCAAGGGAATCATGTCCTCCCTATGGTATCTCATCGGAACCCCAGATGGGTTCAGCTCAACTGATTTCCCTTTCAAAAGCAGGGCAACAGAAATCGAATCAGTATCCCGGTGAAGCCTTAAATCTTGGTGGTAGGTGTCTCTCTCCTCGGCTCCCAGATGGAGCGGTTCACCCAGGACACGGTTAATTGCATCCCGATCGAACGCAACAGGACGGCCGGACACTCTAGACGTCCATGTGAATGGCTCGTCGTCGTTCGGCAGTGCGTTCGCGTAGAACTCACGCACTGTTGCGATATCGTAATGCTCCAGGGGGGATATTAACCGATCCCACTTTTTGCTGTTAATCAACCCGGCGAATGTACGGTTCGTGCCTTCAGGGTTGATTAAAAATCTCTTTTCCGGCAAAATCTTTCGCTTTTCCAAAGCAACATATCTTGTTGCTTGCTTTGGCCTGACAAATTTGTCGGTGTCAAATTGTATTGGTACGGGACAGGAAGTGTTCCCGCCCTTTCTCTTTTTCGAAGCTCTGGACCTGGATTCCATCTGCACAGACATAGAGAGGAAACAACACGACACAAAATAGATTAGAAAGCAACACAGAATTCCAACTACTATCATGGTCGCTGTTGCTTCGCCTAGCGAGAACCTAGCGAAGCTTCACTACAGGTTCGCCTAGCGAAGTGGCAGCGAATGCTAGCCACTGATTCGCCTAGCGAGTTGCTAGCGAATCTTATGGGTTTTTGGGTTCTGCAATGTTTACACTGAAATTTTGGCAAAACCCAAGGTCTCATGGTATCTATTTCAGAACAAAATGATTTATCAAGAAAGGCATTGTTCTAATGTACATGCAAATCTACACCCACATGCAAAACCTAATGTACCCATTCCCCCAAATTCACCCTAAATGACATATACATCAGAAATTTACAAAGTTAAAACATAAAGAAATGGAATTAGGGCAAACCTTAGTGAAAGAGGTTGATTGAATTTGAAGTGCACAATGAGGTTTGCAATGCAATGTAACCGTTTAGGGTTTGAGTGAGATGAAAAGTGACAGAGTGTTTATGAGAGTTGTGTGTGAGTGCTTCAGTTCAGAGTTATAAAAAGAAAAATTGCATTTGGGCCCAAAAGAGTGGTCTGCTGAGAATTAAATAAGTGCTGCCACGCAGCGCTCGCTGCTGCTTCGCCTAGCGAGCAGCTAGCGAATCCGCTCGCTACTGCTTCGCCTAGCGAGCACCTAGCGAGCATGACAACATTTGCTTTTTTCAAAAGTAGCATTCCTGGTACATTCAGCAAGGTTTAACAATTGGAATCCCAATACGACACCACAGAAAAACTGTAAATACTTACAATGTTGGGGTGCCTCCCAACAAGCGCTTGTTTAACGTCGGATAAGCTCGACGGTGCGATGCTCACAGAGGAGCATCCAAAGAAATAGCACAGGTCTCACGATCCACATGACCGCCGAGATAAACCTTCAAACTTTGGCCATTAACGGTCCAACTCTCCTTCTTTTCCATGTCCTCAATGACAATAGCTCCGTACTACTTAACTTCTTTGACCCGAAATGGCCCGGACCATTTTGATTTCAACTTTCCGGGGAATAACTTCAACTTGGAATTGAACAATATGACCAACTGTCCGGGCACAAATTCTTTCTTTCGAAGCTTTTTGTCATGATATTTTTTTACCTTTTCTTTGTACAACCAACTTGAGTGATATGCGGCATTGCGCATCTCTTCCAACTCGAGCAGTTGCACCTTCCTTTTCTCACCTGCCAAATCCTTTTCAAAATTTAAAAATTTCAGAGCCCACAAGGCTTTGTGCTCCAATTCGACCGGCAAATGGCAAGTTTTACCAAACACCAATTGAAAAGGAGTGAGCCCAATTAGAGCTTTAAAGGCGGTACAGTATTCCCATAACACTTCATCCAATTTTTGTGACCACTCTTTTTTCGAATTTGACACAGTTTTTTCGAGAATTCTCTTAATCTCACGATTAGAGACCTCGGCTTGCCCATTAGCCTGTGGGTGATACGGAGTTGCCACTCTGTGTGATACACCGTAATGTTTTAAAATGCTTTCCAACGGTGCATTACAAAAGTGTGACCCTCCGTTACTTATCAACACTCGGGGGGTTCCGAAACGGGAAAATATGTTTTTCTTCAAAAAATTTATTACCGTTTTCGCATTCGCCCAAGGTGAGGCGATCGCCTCAACCCACTTAGAAACGTAATCAACTGCGACAAACATATACTCGTTACCATAAGAGGGTGGGAATGGTCCTACAAAATCGATGCCCCAACAATCAAATACTTCAACCTCTTGGATGTTTTGGAGAGGCATCTCGTCTCTCTTACCAATCCCACCGCTTCTCTGGCAACTATCACAACTTTGCGCATGGGTATATGCGTCTTTGAAAATAGTGGGCCAAAAAAATCCTGACTGAAGGATTTCAGTGGCCGTTCTCACCCCATTGTAGTGTCCACCGTAAGGCGAGTTGTGACAATGCCAAAAGATGCTCTGCGCTTCATCGCCAGTAACGCATCTCCTTAAAAGGTTATCACTACCTGTAAAACCCCAATTTTGTCCCTAAGATCCCTCATGGCATCATATCATATCATATCATTTACCTCAAGGATCATTGTGCCCTTTGCTTCCCTCCTTGTGGGTGGGTTATCTTTTGAGTGTGGTTCTTGATCACCAAGCATGTTTTGCATTTGTATATCATTGCTTTTCATATGTTACTAACCAAAAGTACAAAAATATGTAACCTAACCTTGTTACTTGCAGATGAAGCAACCATTAGGTCAAGACAGTCAAAGTCATTCTTTGAGTAATGGATGGTGGCCATTCTTGAGAATTTGGGCACCATGATCATTCATAAGAGTTCATATGAGTTGTGATATCCTTTTGAATCAAGATCTCAAGTGGTCGAGGCTTGAAATTCATCAAAGCATTGTTCAGTCAACCAAAACCCTAGCAAAGTCAACTGTGGTCAACTGTGCATAAAATCAGGGATTTGATGGTGGCAGATGGTTAGAAAGGTCTCATTCATGTCCATACAATTCTCATGTAACATTTCAAACATCATCATTGAAGAATTTGAGGTCAGATAAAAAGTTTCCAAAAATAGTAAGTGACCTGTAATTTCAAACTGCCAAAAATGGAAAGGTCTTCTCCTCAACTTTACATCATCAAGCAAGATTCAAATAAAATTTTGTCCAACATGAAAGTTGAAGATCTTGCTCTCACCTTTCCAAAAAGTCCAAGAACATCCATTTCTCATTTGTGGTTGGCAAGTTATGATCAAATAATTGTCAGGGAATTTTGAACTTCAAGCTAGCATAACTTTTGAACCAAAAGGCCAATTCATGTGGTTCTTTTTGGAGCAATTTTCTCTTGATGTGCACTATCATAATCATGCATCACATTTCATTAAAACTCATCACAAAAAAAAGAGTGCATTTTTCACTTGATTTAATTTGAATTTTTGGAGGGAAAATATCCATTTGAAAAATATGCATGATTTTCAATTCCAATCAATCTCATTTGCATCCAAACAGGTTTTTAAACTTGTTTCAAGGGAAATTCGCACTGTAGCATGCCATGCACATGTAAGGGTGAAAAATGTCAATTTGTCAAAACACCTCCAATTCTCTTAATTTGTATTAGCATTGTTTAAACATGATTAGAGTCTGATTAATTAGGAGTATATATAGCATAATCATAACAGAAAATCATAAGGACAATTCACAAATTCAGATCTCAAATTTTTTCTCTCAAATTTCTCTCAATTTTCTCTCATTTTTTTTCTCATTTCTTGAAAGCATTTGCATAGTTCTTGCTCTGTTCATCATATAGCATCATCACTGAACAATTTTCAAGCCAAGAAACACCTGAATTCGTGCATATTTGGAATTGCTCAAAGTGAGAACAACAATGGTGAAGTATTGAAACTGTGGAATCGTGCATAGCTGAGCTTCGATCTTCCTTCCAAACATCTTCATAAGCATTGTAGAAGAACTTCCAAGCATTACAAGTCTTCAATTGCAGCTGAATCAAGTTCTGTTTCTACAAGAGGTTACAATTCGACCTTCATAATTTTGATTTTAGTTGATATAATATGATAGATCTTGGATTGCTGGTTGTTATGAGCTTTAAATCGTGTTAAACCATGCCAAGATGAGAGAGAACCGAGCGATTTAAGTTTGATGGATGATTTTTGTTTTGATCGATTCATGCTTGATGTAGTGTTTTTGGATGTGTTAATTGTTGATTATTGATGCTTGATGTTAGATCTATAGAATGCATGGCTTGATTTTTGTTTCTGGAGACGTTAAGAATTTTCTGGAAAATTATGGATGAAGATCATGAAGATCTTCATCGTGTTCTTAAAAATCTGGAAATTACCTGCGGATTTTACCGCAACCTTCATCGCCTCTGCTGCGTTTTTACCTGCGGATTCCTATGCTTTTCCTGCGGATTTTCGCTCCCAGCATGCATGCACGTGGCTAGGGTTTCGGTCTAAACGACCGCGTTTTGCTCATGGCGCGCTTTCCATTTTGAATTCCCACGCGGTTCGATCCCGCTCCAAGGCATTTTCTCATATTGGCTTTTTGCATTTTATTACACCTATGCTTATCATATTCATGTATGCTCATGTATGTTTTTTTATTTCTTTCTTCATTCAAAAAATCATAACTCAAAAAATAATGATCCAATTGATGTGAGATTTTTTATGCATTGTTCCTTGTAATGTCTACTTTTTTTTGGATAATTTTCCAGAATTTGTGTCGGTTGGATTTAAAAATTTCCTAGGGTTTATGTTTACAGGTCATTCATTGCACAATGCTTGCCATTTCTTCTATGAAATCATGATGTTTGATCCAATGAAGCTGAAATTTTACATGCATAATCCAGACATCTTGACTGATCTTTTGGTATAGAGTTTGTGATTTTTGCATTTCTGGATGTTGAGTTATGATGTGATTAATGGAGGTGTGACAATGTGTGTCACACCATTTCTTGTCCAATTTGCTGATTTTATTTACCATGCCAAATAAATGCTAAATGATCTGAATTTTTGCATGATGCTTGTCCTGGATGTTAAGTGTGATCATGATTTTTTGTAGAATTTTTAGATCTATTTCCAATTTTTTTGATATTTTTCTTTTCTGGTTGGTCATAATTGGGCTTTTGTTGAGTGTTGAACTTCCATGATTTGTGAAACTCTTATGCCTTATCATATGGACTTGAAATTTTAGACATGTTTTCTAGACACATTAAAGTTCATTTTGGTTTTGGTTTGGATCATTTATCATTTGTTATCACTGTTTTATGATTGCCTTAAGTTGATGCACCATTTGTGGCCTTGTTTGAGCTTGTTCATGCTTACATTGACTTGTTGATTTTAATTGACATGCTTCCACTCATCCAAATGCCATGATTTTTGGTATGTTGCTCATTTGATGTGTCCTGTTTAGACATGATTTTTCTTGGAATTTATTGAACCATTGTTGATTGGATTTGCCTTTGATCATTCTGTTGCCTCTTTGAGCTTCCAACTTGCACACTTTGACATGATTTGTTTATGAAATGAAATTGGTTTATGATTTTGAGATGAGACCACTTGGATATTGTTCTTGATTGATTAAACTTGATTCTTGTGAATTTTCATGTTCTGTTTTAAATGTTTTCCCTATCTTGGACCCTAGGCTTTGACCTAGTGGTTTGCCTCTCATGTTTGAAGCTTTGTTTCAGATTGCACATTCAAGTTACACAATTGATGATGCCTCATCTTGAGAGCATTTGATATTTGCTTTTGCTTACTAATGTGTGTTTTGTAGTTTGAAGTTGATTCAATTGGGATTGACTTGTGGCTTATGCCTTTGATTATATTGGTTGTCTGTTGCATTAACTGTTGGTTGATTGTCTGTATAGCATACTAATTGTGTTTGATGTTTCAACAGGTACCTTAGTTGCTATAGTTCCTTTGTGAACTTGCTTTTGCTTTGCTTGATAGCTTAATCATTGAGGTATAACATCTCTTCTTCATGTAGTCTGGAAGACCTGGCCTGTTACTTGGCCATGCACCTGTCTGAAGTCCTCCTTAAGAGGCAATGTTTGTGATTGTTTATCTTTGTACCCAAGCAGGAAAAGTCCTTTGATAAGGCAATTGGTAGATAAAAGAGATGTATAGTCCATCTCCTACTATTCTGCGTGTCATCCCTTTGCTCACATTACATGTTGTAGCATTGTGGATCTTAACCCAAGATCTATCGAGTCATTAACTTGTGGAGAGAGTTCCAACTTTCTGAACTCCCACACCTTCTGATATTCAAAGCTCTCCCTGACCAGGGATAAGAGCAATGAGGCACACCCCTCATATCCTTTTCATCTGCTTCACCTTAACTCTCAATGTTAAGGTTAAGAGCACACTTACCTCATTCCAGTTGACTTTAAAGTCTAACCCTTGCTTGAGCCTAATTGCTTGTATATAGTGTGTGCTAACTGAATCATTGATTGCTTATTGGTTCATCTGTACATGTTTGCTTGTTTGCCTTTGTGCATTTATCATCATTAAATGCTCATTATTGCATGATCATCATTTCATATCCTTGTGATACATCTTTGTTTGCCCATTGAGGAATCAACTATAAGTCCACTTGTTGGCCATGGTTCCTATGATTTGGAAGGGATTGAGTGTAAGACCACTTCATTGGCCACTCATGTCCTCTTTGCCTAGTGCTTTTGGCTTGTTTGTGGTATGTGAGGATGCAATTGTAAGACCATGTTGTTGGCATTTGTATTCCTATGATCATCCTGTGGAGGTTAGAGTAAGCCCAGATAGATTGGCATCTGACATCCAGGTTTTGTTTTGCTTTGGGAGATTAGAGTAAGACCATTTATTGGCATCTGACATCCATGTCGTGTTTTGTTTTAGGAGATTAGTATAAGTCCAGCTATTGGCATCTGATATCCCTGTTTGTTTTAGGAGACTGGTGTAAATCCATTTATTGGTATCCGGTATCCACCTTTGTCTGTGAGATTGGTGTAAGTCCAGCTATTGGCATCCGGTATCATTTGTTTTGCTTATTTGTTATTGCTCATTGTTGCTCATTCCTAAGGACACACTTGAATCATCTTCTATATGATCTCAAGAGGTGAACCTTTCTGATAAGTTTTACACTCCATTATCCATTTACCCTCTTTGTCCTAAACCTTTTCACATGTTGCTTTCAAAACTTGAAATAATTGTTGTGCAAACATCTTCATGTCTTTTCAAATTAGAAACCTGGACCTTAAGTCCTTGATTTTTCAAACTCCATTTTTGATAACACTTCTTTCTGAATTGAACCTTAATCATACCTTGACCATATTTTGTGAATATTCATAATCAATTAACTTCACCCATTCAATTGTTTTGATGGCTTTGTCCATTCTTGTTAAGTTTTTTCACACATTAGCCATAGGTTTCAATTACCATAGTGGTTGATATAAATCTTACCTTATCCTTAGTTGAGTTGATTGTAAGTCTTCCATACTTATTATAGGGTTAACCCCTCACTAGTATGTTGAAGCCGTCCTCGCATGGTGCATTGTTGATTCAGGTTGAGTTTTCTCCCATTGGTAATGAAAAACCTTAGTGCTCTTGTTTTAAAATCAATTCATCCACATTTTGGAAATCTTTTAGCCGAACTACGGCGTTTTGATCCTTACCTTTTCATGGAAGGTACGTAGGCAACGGGTTCATCCGTTCAAACACAAAAACAATAAAAATTGTATATTCTTTTCTCATCATCCCATTCATGTTTGCACAATAATATTTTCAAAACAAATAACATTTTCATACAACAATTGTGAAAAGGGCTCCCTAGGAGTACCTAGGACGTTTTGGGTGCCTAACACCTTCCCATTGCGTAATTTACCCCTTACCCAAATTCTCTGAACTTTTCATTAGTTTTCTATGTGTAAAACGTCTTAGGATTTTGTTCGCTTTTTAGCCATTCCTTAGGATAAATAAAAGTGCGGTGGCGACTCGATTCTTTGTATGCTTTGCTTTTGATTTAGTCAATAAATCATAAAGTGACGAATACACTGCTACACTACCCAACTTAAACAAGTACGGGTCATCCCATACATAATACTTGGCATCCGAAAGAAACTTCCTTTTTTGGTTGGAAGTTAGGTCGGGAGGCACAAAACCACTAGCCTTGTGGTTCGCAAAGTCTGCAAACCACGGCCTAACTTGAATTTTGAAACGTTTTTCATCAGGAAACTCTTCCTGGATTTCCTTCTCTGAAGCGGTAACCTCCACATTAATTAAGCGAGATAAATGATCTGCCACCAAATTTTCCGATCCTTTCTTGTCTTTGATTTCAACATCAAATTCTTGCAACAAGAGGATCCAACGGATGAGCCTTTGCTTCGAATCCGGTTTGGTGAGCAAATAGTTAATCGCCGAGTGGTCGGTATACACTACGACTTTAGACCCTATAAGATAAGACCTAAACTTTTCAAGCGCATACACTATCGCAAGTAATTCTTTTTCAGTGGTGGCATAGTTAATTTGAGCCTCATTAAGAACTTTACTTGCGTAATGTATCGCATGAAATTTTTTCTCTTTTCTTTGGCCTAATACCGCTCCGATTGCATAGTCGCTCGCATCACACATTAGCTCAAAATTTAAATTCCAATTTGGAGCGACTATAACTGGAGCGGTAACCAATTTTTCTTTCAAAGTCTCAAAAGCTTGCAAACATTCATCGGTTAAGAGAAATACCTGGTCCTTAGCTAGCAAATTACTCAAAGGCTTAGCTACCTTTGAGAAGTCTTTGATAAAGCGCCGATAGAACCCGGCGTGCCCCAAAAAGCTTCGGATTCCCTTCACATTCACCGGAGGAGGTAACTTTTCAATCACTTCAACCTTAGCACGATCAACTTCAAGCCCTCTTGAAGAGACTTTATGGCCAAGCACTATCCCCTCGGTCACCATGAAGTGGCATTTCTCCCAATTAAGCACAAGATTGGTCTTCACACATCTTTCAAGCACCGTTTTCAAGTTTGCCAAGCATAAACTAAAGGAACCACCAAATACCGAGAAGTCATCCATGAAGACTTCCATTGTTTTCTCAATAAGGTCGGCAAAAATGGCTTGCGCACATCTTTGGAAAGTCGCCGGTGCATTGCACAACCCAAAGGGCATTTTTCGGTATGCGAAAACTCCAAACGGACATGTGAAAGCCGTCTTTTCATGATCGGTCGGGTCAACCGCAATTTGGTTATACCCGGAATAGCCATCCAAGAAACAATAGTATTGTTGCCCCGAGAGTCTTTCGAGCATTTGATCCATGAACGGGAGTGGAAAATGATCTTTTCGAGTTGCGGTATTCAACCGCCTATAATCAATACACATTCGCCACCCCGTTGCAACTTTAGTAGGGATCAACTCATCCTTGTCATTTCGGATCACGGTAATTCCACCTTTCTTCGGAACCACATGCACAGGACTAACCCATGGACTATCCGAAATCGGGTAAATCATTCCCGCATCCAACAACTTGACAACTTCCTTTCTAACAACCTCCTTCATAGTAGGATTTAAGTGGCGTTGTGGTTGAGCTACCGGCTTAAAATCCTCTTCCATTAAGATCTTGTGCATGCAATAGGAAGGACTAATTCCTTTTAGATCAGAAAGAGTCCAACCCATGGCTTCTTGATTTTTTTTCAGCACATTGATCAAACGAGCTTCTTCATCATTTGACAAAAGGTTGCTTATGATGACCGGCTTTGCTTCGGTCTCATCTAGGAATACATACTTCAAAGTAGAAGGTAACATTTTCAATTCAATAGGCGCTTTTTCGTCATTAACCTCTTTATTCAAGTCTTCCTCCTCAACTTCCCACGGTTGTAGTTCGTTTAAACCATCAAGTTCCCTTAAGCATTCATCAAGAGCTTGCTCTTCTTCAACTGTGAAAACTTCAAATGAGTCATCAAGAGCTAACTCCGTAGGAGATATCTCATGAATATGCTTAGAAACCTCCAAAATTACCTCTTCGATCACATCGATGCGAAAGCTATCACTTCTATCTTTTGAATGCTTCATTGCTTCGAATAGATTGAAAGTAACTTCTTCATTTTGGACTCTCACCTTCATCAAACCGTCGTCAATGTCTATCATCATGCGCGCGGTTTTCATGAACGGTCGGCCCAGAATGAGCGGAGCATCATCATCCTCTTCCATATCAATAACAATAAAATCGACCGAGAAAAAGAATTTGTCGACTTTAACCAAAAAGAATTTGTCGACTTTAACCAAAATATCTTTTCCGACATAGATATCACCAATTTTAACCGGCAAAGTAACTCGTCCCGGATCAACCTCTTTTTTCAGAAGCGTCCTCTGAATGATTGCACTACAGCTCGCATCTAGGACAATGGTCTCCGGTTCCGTATACCTCCGCTTTTTTGTAAGTATGTCTTTCATGAATTTGGCATACTTGGGCATTTGCTCCAATGCTTCGGTAAACGGAATGTTGATTTGCAGTTGTTTGAAAATATCCATGAACCGGGCGTAATGCCGTTCATTCTCCCTTTTAGATGGAGCATGTGGATAAGGAAGGTTTTGGATTGGAGTAGCGCTTACTACCTCCTTTCCTTTAGCAACTCTAGAACTTCTCGCTCTTTTCTTTTTCACTTCCTCCCCCATTACTTCATCACTCTTATTTTTCTCAATTTCCACACTTTCTTTCTTTTCAACATCACCATTCTTTTTGTTCTTTTCACTTTCTTCCTCACTCCACTCCCCCACTTCACCATCAATATTATCCTCCAATATTTCCTCCTCATTTTCCTCTTTTCCTCTCTTTGTTCACTCTCATCTCTTTTTTTATTCTCACTAATCAACTGTAAGAACAAAAATTGTTCTACAACAGATTCCATGATTTTGATGATAACAAAGGATGAAACCAAAAATGGCACCCTAACGAAAAGTTTCTAAGTGTGCAGGGTTCTAAAGAAAGAAGGAAGAGATCTAATGATGTCATCAGATACAGAACCAGATCAGATACAAATTATCAGAAGATAAGAAGCATCTGAACAAGAAGTATGCTCTAGAAGTTCTGATTCTGAACAATAGTATGTCAAAACTTCAGAAGCTCTTGGCGCTATCTGAAGAAATCATCAGAACTCAAAAAATCAACATCAGAAGCTAGATAGCAGATTCCAAGATCTCCAGAAACATGAAGACTCTGACTATGGAATTGCTAAATAAGGAAGAGTAACGTTAACTTCAAATAAAGTTATGGAAATGGATTTCCTAATACAGGAAGAGACGTTAACTCTAAAAATACAAATGATAAGGAACTATTTGTGGTAAGTAGTCATTCGAGAAGTGAAAGTTGCTTTGACAACAAGCAACATAAGATATGGCACTAATTATTATTCAAGAG
The DNA here is from genome assembly GCF_024323335.1 of Lathyrus oleraceus. Taxonomy (NCBI): domain Eukaryota; kingdom Viridiplantae; phylum Streptophyta; class Magnoliopsida; order Fabales; family Fabaceae; genus Lathyrus; species Lathyrus oleraceus. The sequence goes on from NC_066585.1 coordinate 476,164,089, forward strand.
TTATTATCTGCCATGATTTTTCAACGGATCCTTCTCTTCTATATAAAGGACTGCAAATCAACATTCAGCGTACAACATATACAACAAGATTTTTACTGAAACATTAACACACAAAAAATACTGTTTATTCTCTCAATCTTCACGAAGCTTTTGCTTAGTACGTGAAATACTTTGTTCTTATTGTTGTAATATTTGCTTATCTTAGAAGCACTCTAGTGACTCTGTGTAGTCTGTAGACTTGAGAGGACTAAGAGATCTTTCTCTTAGATGTTGTTTGTAAACAATCTTTCAAGATTAGTGGATTAAGTCCTTGTTGAAGGCGAAATCACCTTGGCCGGGTGGACTGGAGTAGCTTTGTGTTATAAGCGAACCAGTATAAAATCCTTGTGTGATTTTCATTTTGAAAAAGCGCTTATTTTCCAAACAATTCAAACCCCCCTTTCTTGTTTTTCTCACCTTCAATTGGTATCAGAGCTCCGGCTCTGTTATTGATTTTCTAATCAAACACTTAACAGTGTAGAGAGATCCAGAAAGAGAAAAACTATGGCCCACACAAATGAAAAGGATAGTTACAATGCTAAGCCTCCTGTCTTTGATGGAGAGAAATTCGATTACTGGAAAGATAGAATTGAAAGTTTCTTTCTAGGCTATGATGCTGATCTCTGGGACATTGTCACAGATGGATACAAACCTCTTGTCACAGAGGATGAAGCTGAAGTTCCCAGAAGTAAGATGTCAGATGATCAGAAACGAGTTTTCAAGAATCATCACAAGGCTAGAACCATACTCCTAAATGCTATATCTTACAACGAGTATGAAAAGATCACCAACAGAGAAACAACCAAAGACATACTTGACTCTCTAAGGATGACTCATGAAGGAAATTCTCAAGTCAAAGAGACAAAGGCTCTGGCGCTTATCCAGAAATATGAAGCCTTCAAAATGGAGGATGATGAAGCCATAGAGGCAATGTTCTCTAGATTCCAAACTCTGATTGCAGGTCTCAAGGTTCTAGACAAAGGATACACAACTGCAGACCATGTTAAAAAGATAGTCAGAAGTCTGCCAAAGAAATGGAGACCCATGGTTACTGCTCTGAAGCTGTCAAAGGATCTGAACAATATAAGTCTTGAAGAACTTGTCAGTTCCCTCAGAAGCCATGAGATAGAACTAGAGGAAGATGAGCCTCAGAAAAGGAACAAGTCCGTAGCATTAAAGTCCAGATATGAAAGACGCAAACCTGACAGAACCAAAGCTCTCCAGGCAGAAACTGAAGATACTGATGACTCTGAACCAGAAGATTCTGATGATGAAGAAGAATTGTCCCTCCTGACCAGAAGAGTTAAACAACTCTGGAAAAAGAGAAACAACAACTTCAGAAGATCAAGACCCAGAGGGGACCGATCAGAATCAACCTTCAAAGGTAAAACTAACAAAGATATTACTTGTTATGAATGTAAAGAAACAGGTCACTACAGGAATGAATGCCCCAAGCTAAAGAAAGACAATCCTAGAAAAGAAAGTTTCAAGAAAAATACCTTCAGGACAAAGAAAGTATTAATGGCTACCTGGGATGATAGTGAATCTGGGTCATCAGAATCTGACTCTGATGAAAAGGCCAACGTGGCACTTATGGCTACCACATCCAGGAGCAGCTCAGATGAAGAATCTGAAGAGGTATTTTCTGAACTCTCTCGATCTGATCTAGAATCATGCTTGTCAGAAACTCTTAGCTCATATCAGAAACTAAAACAAAAGCTTAAAAACATAAAAGGCTGTCTTAAAGCAAAATTTGAAGAATGTGGCAAGCTTGAGATGACAATTCTAGCGCGAGAAGATACAATCAGATCTTTAACACTAGAAAGAGATGGAGCAAAAAGAAAAAGCTTAGAATTAGAAGAAGCGTTATCTCAAGCACCACAAACTTCAAATAAAATTATTTTTGAATACGAAGAAGCCTTTCAAGAATTTCTGAAAAATGGAATAGGTAGGAGTATTATGGCATCCATGATTTATGGAGTCAGTCAGAACAATAAAAAGGGAATTGGGTATGATCCTAAGGAAGTTAAAACTTCTTCTAGTGACCAACTTAAATCTCCATTTTCATATCACTATACACACACACAAGAACAAAAATTTGTAAATGCTAGAAAACCCAAAGTCATAAGAAACTCTGGGAAAACTAATCAGAAAGGACCCAAGAGATTCTGGGTACCGAAAGATAAGATTGTGTATGTTGCAGATATCCTATGCAGCAAAGTTCAGACACCAGTCATGGTACCTGGACTCTGGATGCTCGCGACACATGACGGGAAGAAAGTCTATGTTCCAAAGTCTGGAACTTAAAGACGCTGGATTTGTAGGGTTCGGAGGAGATCAGAAAGGAAGGATCAGAGGCTCCGGAACTATTGGTAATGGTACTCTTCCCTCTATATCTGATGTCCTTTACGTAGAAGGATTGATGCATAACTTGTTATCCATAAGTCAATTAAGTGATAACGGTTATGATGTAATCTTTAATCAAAAAACATGTAAAGCCATTAATCAGAATGATGGCTCTGTCCTTTTCACAGGCAAGAGGAAAAACAACATTTATAAAATTAATCTTTCTGATTTAAACGAACAAAATGTTAAATGTCTGATGTCTGTTCACAAAGAGCAATGGATATGGCATAGACGCTTGGGCCACATTAGCATGAGGAAACTTTCTCAGCTAAATAAACTCGAGTTAGTCAGAGGCCTACCTAAACTGAAGTTTTCTTCAGATGCTCTGTGTGAAGCATGTCAGAAAGGAAAATTTTCAAAAACATCCTTTAAAAAGAAAAATGTTGTTTCTACCTCTAAGCCTCTGGAACTTCTCCACATTGACTTATTTGGTCTTGTGAAAACAGCATCAGTCAATGGAAAGAAGTATGGACTAGTCATTGTTGATGATTACAGTCGCTGGACATGGGTGAAATTCCTAAAGCACAAGAGTGAGTCTCACTCTGTATTCACTAGTTTCTGCTCCAAAGTGCAAAAAGAATTTGATGCTAAAATTGTTAGAGTCAGAAGTGATCATGGTGGAGAATTTGAAAACAAAGATTTTGAAGAATTATTTGACTCTAATGGAATATCCCATGATTTCTCCTGCCCTAGAACTCCACAACAAAATGGAGTTGTAGAGAGAAAGAATAGGACACTCCAAGAGATGGCCAGAACCATGATCAATGAAACTAATGTGGCAAAGCATTTTTGGGCAGAAGCTGTAAATACAGCGTGTTACATTCAGAATAGAATCTCTATAAGACCTATTCTGGAAAAGACTCCCTATGAACTGTGTAAAGGAAGAAAACCAAACATTTCATATTTTCATCCTTTTGGATGTTCTTGCTTTATCTTAAACACTAAAGAACATCTGAACAAGTTTGATTCCAAAGCACAGAAAGGTATTATGTTAGGATACTCAGAACGCTCTAAAGGCTACAGAGTATACAACACAGAAACCAAAATTGTGGAAGAATCAATTCATGTCAGATTTGATGATAAGCTTGACCCTGAAAAGTCAAAGCTAGTTGAAAATTTTGCAGATTTAGAAATCACTCTTGCAGGTTCTGATAAAGCCCCAGAAGCAACTGTCACTCAGAACTCTGAAGAAATTAAATCCCCAGAAATCCCAAAGAAAGTCAAAAGTCGTATCAACATATCTGAAGATTTGATTCTGGGAAACAAGGACGAACCTGTCAGAACCAGATCTACCTTCAGGACCTCTGAAGATACTCCTCTAGGACCAGTGTCTCTGATTGAGCCAATGTCCTGTGATGAAGCACTTCAAGATAACGACTGGGTTTCAGCCATGCAAGAAGAATTAGATCAATTCACAAAGAATGATGTCTGGGATCTTGTTCCAAAGCCCAGAGGCACTCACGTTATTGGAACCAGATGGGTATTCAGAAACAAGCTGAATGAGAAAGGAGAAGTCGTCAGAAACAAAGCTCGACTGGTAGCTCAAGGTTATAGTCAACAAGAAGGTATTGATTATAATGAAACTTTTGCTCCAGTCGCAAGGTTAGAATCTATTCGTCTTCTTGTATCTTTTGCTATTAACCATTCTATTAAATTATATCAAATGGATGTCAAGAGTGCATTCCTTAATGGTTATATATCAGAAGAAGTGTATGTCAACCAACCTCCAGGTTTTGAAAATCCAAACTTTCCAGAACATGTTTTTAAACTTAAAAAATCTTTATATGGACTTAAACAAGCTCCCAGAGCTTGGTATGAACGTTTAAGCAATTTTCTTCTGGAACACAATTTTATCAGAGGGAAAGTTGACTCCACACTTTTCTGTAAGAACCTTAACAATGATCTCATGATATGCCAGATATACGTTGATGACATTATTTTTGGTTCAGTTAACGCCTCTGTTTGTCAAGAATTCTCTAAGTTAATGCAGGCAGAATTTGAAATGAGCTTAATGCAAGAACTAAAGTTCTTTCTGGGAATTCAAATTAACCAAACCTCAGAAGTTACATATGTTCATCAAAGCAAATATATTAAAGATGTTCTGAAGAAATTTGACATGGCTGACTGCAACTCTGCAAAAACTCCAATGCATCCAACATGCATTCTTGAAAAAGAAGAAGTAAGCGCAAAGGTTTGTCAGAAGCTCTATCGAGGTATGATAGGCTCTCTTCTCTATCTGACTGCTACTCGTCCTGATATTCTCTTTAGTGTCTGTCTCTGTGCCAGATTCCAATCAGATCCTAGAGAATCTCATTTAACAGCAGTTAAGAGAATTCTTAAGTATCTGAAAGGAACTCCTAACCTGGGCCTGATGTATAAGAAAACATCAGAGTATAGACTTTCTGGTTACTGTGATGCAGATTATGCAGGAGATAGACTAGAACGAAAAAGCACATCTGGAAATTGCCAGCTTCTGGGAAACAATCTAATTTCCTGGGCTAGCAAAAGACAGTCAACTATCGCTCTATCAACTGCAGAAGCAGAATATATCTCAGCATCACTGTGCACAACTCAGATGCTCTGGATGAAGCATCAGTTAGAAGATCTGCAAATTTTTGAGAGTAACATTCCTATCTTCTGTGATAATACTGCTGCCATTTGTCTAAGTAAGAATCCCATTCTACATTCCAGAGCTAAACACATTGAAATAAAACATCATTTTATCAGAGACTATGTTCAGAAAGGGATAGTAACATTGAAGTTCATTGATACAGATCATCAATGGGCAGATATCTTTACTAAGCCTCTAGCTAAAGATAGATTTCTTTTTATCTTAGAAAATCTGAACATTCAAAATTGCCCAGAATGAAGTGTGGCTCTGAAAATGTAAAATGAGACTCTGACATAAACAAATGTGTTTCTGCCTCTGACTCTGATACTTCTACCAAGTTAAGAAGATATCTGAGTTAGAAATCTCCAGGAACCAATCCTTTGGTATTCCTGAAGATCAGATACATCAACACGTGGAGCACTTAGCGTCCAACCCTAGAACTTCTAGACAGCTGTCCAGAAGAAAATCAAAGGGAAACGTTTGAGATCTCCTCGAGCAGTGTGCATACTGTTGGGATTAGACCCTCATTAATGAGCCTTAATCATGTCTCCCCCCAAGCGTGCTAACTTGATTCTTGTGCTAACGCTGAAATGTGTGTCGTTTTGCATGTGTTTTCACTTAGAGTATTTAAACACTCTTCTCATATTTCACACACTTATCACTCTCACTCACTCTAAAACCCTAAACCCTCTCTGAAGCGTCTCTCAACTCCTCATCTTCATCTCCTTCTTCTTCAACTATGGATGCTCAACAACAAGAAGTTTTCAACTTTTCTCAACAAATGGAATCCAACGCCACCGCTCAAAGCTCAAGCTTTCCAACTCCAACTGTTACAGGAGTTTCCATTACTCCAGTATACAAGGAACCCCATATCCTTGATCGTTTACCTCACATTAACCTAGCAACTCCCTTTGAGGGCTTGGATGTGTTATGTGAAACACTGGTGGACTTCGACAACATGAGAAGAAATGGAGTAGATCTTACTGAAGAACTCCGTATACAAGGGTGGGAAAACTACTTCCAAAGGCTTTATGGTCCTATTTACCCAAATCTCATCAAAGAATTCTGGAGATTTGCTGATGCTGATGACCACTTCATCGTCTCCTTCGTATTGGGGGTAAAGATAGTAATTACTGAAAAGTCAATTGCTTCTTTACTAAACATGGAGAAAACTGGAGGAAAAAGGATTTACAACATCAACCCTAGGTCAAAGCGCATTGCTGAAGTGATCAATCCAACCATCTTCAAACATAACACTGAAGGAAATCCTTCAAAGAACAAAGAGCTTCATTAGAACCTCAGAGTATGGCTCAAGATCATTCTGGGAACCATTCATCATCTCCCAGCATCAAACTCCTCTGACTACATCAATGCAGATCAGAAGTGCATACTTTATTGCATTCACAAGGGTGTGAAGCTCTGCCTTCCTGCACTTCTCTTCAGATACCTCAGAGACTCTGTGAGGGAAACCAGAAACAACATGAAGCCCAGATCCTACATCCCTCTGGGAAGGCTCATATCTGATGTTTTCATTGAGAATGGATTGGTAGATCATCTGGAGAAGAACAGGCTGATGGATGATCTAGCTATAGATACTGGAAAGCCTCTGAATGCCAGAAATCTCAAGAGTATGGGAATTCTAAAGAAAATTCAAGTCAGACCCACTATGGATACCTCCTGGGATGCCTTGAAAGATCAGAGGAAGCTGCCCCATGGTCTTGCAAGGTTCTTCAAGAATGAACCTGTAGATGCAATCCTCCACTACTTGCAACGGCTGAAGGATGAAGGAGTTGACACATCTGACTTCAGATTGGACGACTGTCTGGACTCAGAAGAAGATTTTGCCAGATTTAAACGAGGTCCCCCTAAGAATAAATCTTCAAAGGAAAAGAGAGCAAGAATAGGAGAAACTTCTGGGACCAGATCTCCAGCACCTCTGCAAGAAACTACTGGTATGTCTGCTCCTTCTATTAAAGAGTTTTCACCATATATTCACTATTAAATAGTTTACAAATGAAGATCATCTCATTTACACACAAAGCTAATGATCATCTACATCTAACCTTGACAAAATGAAGAACTTAGCTACTCATTTTCATGGTAGCTTGGTCAACAAGTTTCGGAAGAAGGTTGATCAACATCCGAGTCGAATAATCGAGATTGGATGGGAATCCACCTTCTTTTTGTGAAAGATTATTAAGAGATGAAGAGAAATGATTTCTAGGTCACAAAGTATCTCTAGAGCAATGCTGGAAAAATATCTAAAAAGTACAAAAGTATGGAGGTGTAAAAGTATGGCTCTGTAGCACCTCAAATTTGCACCTATCATTGTACATACATTTTCATATTAGGTCATAGCATATCATGGTCCATTGCATAGCATTTGCATAATCCTCAGTTGCCTCAAGAGCAAGCAATCAAGAAATTAGGTCAAACTGATCAGGAGATCAGTCAGTCAAGCAAGCAAGCACAATTCTCAAGGAGCCAAGGCCCTAGGGTTTGTCCAACAAGTTCACATGACTTGGAGGTCCATTTGAAGTGTTCAAGTCAAGGGTTGAAGGCTCAGAGGTCATCAGTTCATACACAGACAGTCAAAAAACCCTAGAGAGAGATCAGTCAGTCAAAGCAGTGGATGGTGGTCATTCTTGTGGAATTTGGGCACCATGATCAATAATCAAGAGTTCATACAACTTGGGACATCATTTGAAGTCAAGTTCTCAAGGAATTAGGGTTTGGAATTCATCAGAAGAGGTTCAGTCAGCCAGAAACCCTAAAAGTCAACTGTTGGTCAACTGTCCATTTAATCAGTGATTTGATGAATGGAAATGGTTTGAGAGAGCTTATTCATGTCCAAATAGGCCTCATATATCATGTCAAACACCATCATGGAAGAATTTGAAGCCAGATCAGAAATTTCCAAAAATGGAAACTGGACCTGTAACAGAAACTTACCAAAAATGGAAAGTCTTGATCCTCAAACTTACATCATGATAAAAGCTTCAAATGAATTTTTGCCCAACATGAAAGTTTAAGATCTTGTTCTCCCATTTCCAAAAAGTCCAAGAACTCTCAATTCCCATGTGTGGTTGGCAAGTTATGATCGAATCGATTTCAGAAAATCTTGAACTTCAAAAGGCCATATCTCTCAAACCGTTTGGCCAATTTTGGTGGGGTTTTTTCCTACAAGTCACATTTGATCCCCTCTTTCCAAAAATATAAATTTCATGAGCCAAAACTTCACCAATCAAAATGGCATTTTTTGACCTATCTCATTTAAATGCAAGTTTGACCAATGTTTGACTTTTTGATATAAACCTTTTTCTACCATTTGGCCATTTGGGACAGCTCAGAAATATCATTTTAAGTGTGTTTGCAAGCTCAAATTATGCAGTACATGAGGCCATTGCTTGGTTGCTTGAATTGGAAGAAAAGTACAAGTTTCACTATACCACTCCATGCTTGCATTTGAACCATGCCTTGGTACCTTCAAACAGAACTTTGGGAGCACATTTGCTGTCATTATGAACCCTCCTTAGCAGCACAGAAAAGAGGCCATGCTTGTTTACTTGAAATTGGGGAGAAAAGGACAAATGCTACCATACTTCCAACAATAATTTGTACTGTCCACAGCAGATTTTTCATCCACCATTTTGCTGTCAAGGACAAGAGCATTAGCAGCAGCATGGCATACAACTCACTCCCTCAAGAATCATCTCACTGGCCTTGCTAAAGTCTGTTACAACTAAAAGAACACAACAATGCCTTGGACTGTACCACAACCTAGCAGAGTACATCACATCATTTTTTCTGTCAAAATGAAAAACAAGTAGCAGCCACAAAAACCTTTTTGGGGGGCCAAGGCAGAAGTAGGATGGTACACACTTTCTGAAAGCTGACTTTGCTTTTGCATTTTTCTCTAAGAAAACTCTGTCAAAAAACCTTGCCAAGCCTTGCACAGTTCTTCACCATCATTTTCATCATGTTAAACTACTAGCACATAGCACAACAGCAAAAAGGATGGTTCACACTCCTCTCAAAATGGCCCTGCTATGTGCATCTCACTCTTTCTGTCCAAGCTTACACAAACCTGTCCATTGCCACTTCCCAATCTGCTCACCATTTTGAAACTAACAGCCACAAAACCAACACACTCTCTAAAAACTGACTTGGCTGCTTTGGGCATTGAGGAATTTTCTGTCAAGAACCTCTAGTAATCAAACCTGCCATACCATAGAGCAGTATTCAACAGCATGGCCTGGCTTGGATGCAATCCTAACCTCACTTGCTGTCATGAAGGAGCAGCTGTCTAAAAACCACAAAAACTACACATTTTCTCAAGTTTCATTTTTGGATGCATTGACAAAATCATTCCAAACCTCCAATAAACCTAAAACCTAGCCATTACATTCACCACACCCCTGTCATGAAAAAACCTGCAGCATCCAAGAGCAACCATACACACCAACACAAACCAACTGAACTGCTTTTCTCTCACTCATCCTAAAAAAACCCTGCATTGACCTAGCTATTTGCATTTTCATTCTTCTGTCCCAAAAGCCTGGCTTGACAAGCATTTTTCCTCACCATTTCCTGACACAAACCACAAACCCTTTGATTACTTGCATTTTGAAGCTGCCTTGATTAAATGGTGCATCACTATTTTTCCTGTCATAGAACCAACCTTGCCTTGCCTTGCGTTTCCTGAAAATCCTGTCAAAAACTCCACAGTTCCAAGACTGCATACAGCATTCTCTCCAACTCACCTTACTTGGCATTTTAGAATTTTCTTCTTGGCCAAAGTTTCCAAATAACACAAACATTGTCTTGCATTTCCAACAGCAAACCAAACACCATTTCCTGTCAACAGTGGAACCAATGACAGCCACATAACACCCTGCACAATAGAAGCTGAACATTGAATTCCATTCCAAGCCTCCACAAGTCAAAGGATTTTTCACCATTCATCATTGGAAGGACCATTGAGCAACTGTCTCACTTCAATAACAACAAACAACATCAAGATCACCACTGTTCCTCAAAAATGGTAAAATTTCGAGCTCCATGATTTTTCAAATTGACACATGCTTAGTGTAGGTCCATCCATGCTGATTGTCATGATGCTTTCACTTTTTGAAATGATTGCTTATCCATGAAGATATATTGTTTTGAAGTTTGATGCTTGAAAATGTTTCCATTGATTTCTTGTTGTGTAGTTCAAACTAATGAAAACCAGTTTTGGGATGTTGTTGTTTGATGTTTAATGAACACAATGGTATGCTCAATTGAGATTTTTAGGCACTTTTTGAAAATTCGATTTTGAGAGGGATGAAGGTTGGAACCCTAGTTCATCAAATGCCTTTGCCCAGATTTTTTCTCACGTGCGTGGCCCCTTTTTCCACCAACCAATGAAATTATTTCATTTTTAAGGCCAAAACGCAGAGTTTAGTTAAGTGGGGCGCCTATTTACAATAGTGCCACTGTTGACCATTGCTTTGACCATTATGCCATGCTTTTGTTCATGTTTTGTTCCAATTGTTCCTCCACTTCTATAATTCATATTTGATTCATTATTCATCCAAAAATTATGAAACTTTTTTCATCATGTTCACAAGCATGTCCTCTATTTTATCATGAATTTTATTAATTTTTTGCTTGGATGGATATTAAATGGCTCTAGGGTTTGTGACATGTGACCAAATTTTGTACACTTTGCCAAATCAATTGTGAAATGATGAGAATGCATCCAATGGCTCTCAAATTTTTTGTGCTTAAACTAGAAACATTCATGGTGATTTTGGTGTAGAGTTTGTGAATTTATCATTTGTGGTTTGTGAGTTATGATTTTTTGAACTAGGGTGTGACAATTTGTGTCACACCATTGATGTCCAACTTCATGATATTCATTACCATGCTTCTTGACCTCCAAATGACTTGAAATTTTGCATGAACCTACTCTTGTATGTCTAGTCGACTTGTGAATTTTCTTGGATTTAATTGAACTATTTTCCATTTGTTTGAGATTTTTCTTCCCTGCCTAGACAAATGTTGACCTTGTGTGACACATGTTCCCATTTCATTTGTGAAATTCTCATACTTTATTAGATGGACATGAAATTTTGCATGAGATAACTAGACATCCTCATCTTTGCCATGGCTTTAGTCCCATTCATTTATCATACACCATTCTTGACTTATGATTTTTCTAAGTTGATGCATGTTTGGTTGACTTCATTGAGCATGTTCAAATTGGCTTTGACTTTCTGATTTTCATTGACTGCCTTCCACTTGTCCAAATGGGATGAAATTTGACATGCCTACCATGCTATGTGTTAGGTTTGATCATGATTTATTTGGTGATTTTTGGAAAATGTTTAGATTGCTTTTGATGCAAGTCTTGCTGTTGACTTCTGTGAGCTTCTGTTTGCCATGTTTTGACCTAAATGATTCATGAAATGATGATGATGATTGATATGAGTGTGAATCCAATTGGTCTTGTTCCCTAATCGTTTGAACATGATTTTGGATACTTACCCCTTGCTGTTTGGACTTTCTCATTCATTTTTGACCCTAGGCTTGTCCTAGTGGTTCTGTTACTCACCTTTAAGCTTGTGTTTTCAGGTTGACCATCAAATGGCCATTGAGACCAGTTCTTTTGATTGAGCTTGCTTAAATATCATTGTCTAACCTCTTTGTTTTGTAGGTTGCTTGGCTCACATGCCCTAAGCCTTGTGCCTTGCACATCCATATGCCTCTAATTGACTGTTGGTATCTGTTTCTGTTTGTTTTGTTTGAAGTTACATACTAACATCTGCTTGACTGTTTCAGGTGCTTTAGTTGCTTAGTTCCTTGTGAACTTTTTGCTTTGCTTTGCTTGTATAAGCAATTTGCATTGAGGTAAGTCTCTTTTACTCCATGTAGTCTGGAAGACCTGGCCTGTTACTTGGCCAGGCAACTGTCTGAAGTCCTCCTTAAGAGGCAATGTTTGTGACTGTTTCCTTTTGTCCTTGCATAGAGTCAAAGACCTCCTAAGTGAAGAGGCAATTGGTGGAAGGTAGGGATATGCAATCTATCCCCCACTATTCAGTGTGTCTTCTGTTTCGCTCACACCACTGTGTTGATGCATTGCAGATAAAAACCCAAGATCTTGTGCAATTGTACAGTTGGGTCAGTTTTAAATGTGTAGAAGGGTTCCCACTTTCTGAACCCACACATTCTTGTCTTGAGCTCTCCCAGGCCAGGGATAAGAGCTGTGAAGTCTTACCTTCACTCACCTTTCATCTGCTTCACCTTAGCCCCTCAATGGCAAGGTTAAGAGCACACTTACCCTATTCCAGTTGGCCCTAGTGCCTAACCCTTGATGTTTGAGCCCCCTTGTTGGTGTGTTTATTTCATGCTGTATGTGCTTCTTGTGATTGCCTCTTTAGGTTTAGCTTAGTTTTGCCCTTGTGCAAAGTCAAGTCTGTGTGGCTTACTTCCTGTGTGAGCCACATTTAGAGTTGTTTGGCCGAACTACGGCAACTCTGATTCTCACGTTCAGGTGAGATACGTAGGCACGAGACGCGATGTCTTGCCGAGTTTGACTAACAACTAACACTAATTCTTTTCTCTCACCCCTGTTGTGATTGAGGTATCCCCTTTCTCTTGCCCTAGTTGCAATTGAGACCTTGCTTCTCCTGTGTTTGCCTTGGATAGGTTGGCCCTTGTGCCATTTAGCTAGAAACCTTAACTTAGGGACATCCTTGCATGACAACATCTAGGCTCGAGTCGTAGTCTCCCTAGAGTTGTGTCTCCCTCTGTTATCTGGTTAGGCTAGATCCTTGTCCCTGCGTAGGGGAACTACATCGCCCTGATCTTCATACCAGATGAAGTATGTAGGCAGGAGATTGAGCTGATCTCTCCGGGCGCCTTTTCTTTCTTTTGTGTGTGTTGTCTGACCTTTGCTAGGCTCGAGTCTGTGACTCCTTAGCATTTGCTGTCTGTCTTTTGTGTTTGTTTGACAGTTATAGGCTCGAGTCCCCGACTCCCTATTAACTTGTTGTGTTGTTGTGTGCTTGGAAGCTGATGTAAGTCCATCGAGTGGCATTTGGGTTCCAGTGTGGGTTTGTTGGTTCGGATGCTGATGTAAGTCCAGTGATTGGCATTCAGGCTCCATGTTTGCCTTTGTGTGTGTTTTGGTTCGGATGCTGATGTAAGTCCAGTGATTGGCATTCAAGCTCCACGTTTGCCTGTGTTTGTGTTTGTTTGTGTGCGTGTCAGCCGAGCTACGAATGCTCTGATTCTTCTCTCGTCCGAGAAGATACGTATGCATAGGATGCGATATCCTAGCGAGCATGTGTCGTTTCCCCCAGTCCGAACTACTTCGACTCTGATGTCTATACCTGATAGACTAAGTAGGCCCAGGATACGATATCCTGCCGAGTCAGTTTCAGTCAGTCTCTTTTGTCTTTTTTCAGCCAGTGTGTGTGAGTTTGAGCAGTGTTTTAGCAACCAATATTCCTTTCTTTTGTGCGTGGATCCCGTAGAGTACTACGGATGCGTAGGGGTGCTAATACCTTCCCTTCGCATAACCGACTCCCGAACCCATTCTCTTTGGTCGCGAGACCATGTTCTTTCCCAGGTTTACTCTGAGCGTTTCCTTTCCCTCTTTTGGGATAAATAACGCACGGTGGCGGCTCTGTTGTTCTTGTTTTCCCGCCGGTTTTTCACGCGATGCGACAGCTGGCGACTCTGCTGGGGAAAAAGAGAAGTTGACCTATGCTGGTCCATCTTCCCTAAGCGAGTCCCTCCTAGCGCTCTCTAGGTTAGGGTTTTGGTTGCTGTTTGCTGTTGTATCTTATTGCATCCATTTGTATATATGTGCATTTATTGTTTGCATTTATTGTTTGCATTAATGTTTGCATTCATATTCGTCTGTTCACCTGGCTGGTTGTCTGTTTCTCTGTTTGGGGTGGGAGTTACTCGAGGTAAAAGGCCCAATACCCAGGCTATGAGTGAAATCTAGGAAACCTAGGAATAGAGTGATTCATGGGAAGCGGGTGGTATGGCGCCACTTAGCGGAACATTGATATCACGAGCAGTTCAGACCCTGGTGGGATATTATCGGTGCATACATCGGGTGTGCACAGGATGATATTCTGCGAAAGGTTATTTATGCTGCGTTTCTCTCGACCTTACCCTGGCCTAGATGACACCCGTGAGCGGGGCGGGTTTTGATCATTTTAACAGGTACAGTTGGTGACTCCCAGTACTGATGGTGACTATGAATTCTGGACATTCGTTTCTGGACGCCGGAGGTTCTACCCTGGTATTGATCAGAGGGTTCCGTTTATTTCGGATCCCTGGGCTGAATTTGAGGGTACTCGCTCAGATGGTGACTCAGTTCTCCAGACATGGGTTCAGATGCCAGCTCCTCAGATGAATTTGGGGTTTCAGATGGTTCCTCAGATGCCAGTTCCTGCCAGTCTTGGCTCCATCATTTGCGTCATAGCATGTTTATTTTCCAAAAAATAGTAATGCATGAAAAAAGTTAACTCGCATACGCATATCCTTTATCAGGATCATTCATGACAAAATAGTACCCATATCATGCACATCATGCATATCATGCACATCCTTGCATTACAGACATGTTTGGAAAGACTCCTCACTTTGGTTCCTGACTGAGAGAGGATTGCTGATTGTCGTCCACACCGCTACTCAACCAGACTCAATCATCAGAAGATTATGGACCAGGTTCAGACAGAGTTGGCTGAGATGAGGGCAAACGTGGCCCAGTTTATGATGATGATGCAAGGAGCTGTTCAGGGGCAAGAGGAGCTGCGTGCCTTAGCCCAGAGACTGGAAGCCGTGATTCCACCAGTCCACCGTGCTCCACCAGTGAATGTACCCGCTCATAAGGATGTTGCTGTCACCATTCTCGTCGATGATTATGCCGTGGATGATGAATTGAAGGGGATCAGAATCAGTGAACAGCCTCTTGCTGCAGAGACTGTTAATGTCAGAGCAACCCGCGCTCCGGTCCGCCATCCTGGCTCTTCAAGTTCTTCCGGTTCTAAGAAGACATACTCTGGGGCACCCAAAAGGGGAGAGAGTGAAACAAATGCTGTGCACCGACGGAGGAGCGCGAACAGAGGACAGTGTCGTCAGGCTGCTGCTGTGACTATGCCAGCCACTCAACAACAGTAGTGAAGACCAACTCAGCAATATCAGCATCAACAACATCGTCCTCAGCAGCAGGTTTCCCAGCAAGCCAGTACGAGTAATGAGAGGAAGAAGATCATTTTGATCCAATCCCCATGTCCTACGCCGAATTGTATCCCTCTCTGTTAGAGCAGAACTTGATTACTCCCAGAGACCCGCCGCCCATACCCGTCAACCCTCGGTGGTGGTACAGGCCTGAGCAGCATTGTGTGTATCATTCAGGAGCTCCTGGTCATGATGTGGATAGTTGCTTTCAGTTGAAGATTAATGGTTTAAGACCTTGTCAGATCAGGAATTCTGAGCTTTGAGGACTTGGGTCCCCGTGATAATCAAGCCTGAAGATAACAAGTCCTGGGCTGGCGCCGACTTTTTCTTCAGAAGGGTTGTTCAGAAAGCAGAAGTTGCTGATGCAAGAGATACTGACAGTTGTCATCCCCGGTGGGATCTATCACAATTGGGTCACAGTGGGCGTTCCTACAGTTGTTCATAAGTCGGAGTAACAATCACTTTGTTTAAAAACCCTTCTCCCATGCCAAAAGGAGAAGTGATGACATTGTTGGCAACATTTTGTGCAATGATATTTTCATTCAAATAATTCATGTTAAAACATTTGTTTTCCATTTGTTTTCCCTTTTTGCTTTTTTGCATGAAATTGGTGATCACAAAAAACCCTAAAAAACAAGAATAAAAGCAATCTTTTCATCTGCATAACGATTGTATTGTTTTTCAAAGAGCTTTTCATATCAAAATCTTTATGCAGGTTGTTTCTCAAACCCATTGAACATAATGATCGGACGTCATCTCCCGATTTTGAATTCCCTGTATTCGAAGCGGACGAAGATGGTGTTGAAGGGATTCCTGACGAGATTTCCCGACTTCTTGAGCAAGAAAAGAAGATCACTCAGCTGCATCTCGAGAATCAGCAGAACAGCCAACTGGGGCATTATCAAAAAAAAAAAGAAAAAAAAGAAAAAAGAAAGAGGAGGGTGCAAAACCAAATCAAAAGAAATCCAAATCAAAAGAAAAAGAAACAAAGAAAGAAACAAAAAATAGCACCCTCAAAGTCCCAAGTTGGCTGATGCTGAATTCGATCGAAAGGAAGAGATCAACTGCCATGTGTCATGGACAGTCATATCAGCAGAGAGTGAAAAAGCATTCGACAAGAAGATCAAGCCTCGTGTGTTCCGAGGAACCTTGTGCTCAAGAAAGTCTTGTCTTTTGTACCCGATTCCAGGGGCAAGTGAACCCCCAAGCTATGAATGTCCATATGTTGTCAAAAGAGCCTCTTCAGGCAGTGTTCTGACACTTACTACAATGGATGAAGAAGTTCACTCGTCCTGTGAATCCTGGTGCAGTCAAGAAATACTTCGCCTAAACAAAAAGAAAAAAAATCAAACAGCTCGCTAAGTTGAACACCCCAAAGGGCGACTTAGGCAAAAAGGAGCGTCTCGGTGGATTGAAAACCCGAAAGGGCGATCCAGGCAAAAGTTAGAGACATTGAAAAAGAATTTGCATCCCGCTAGATTGATCACCTCACACTGGGGCAATCTAGGCAAAAATTAGGGATTTGGCAAGTAACTGCACCTTGACAAGACTGTGCTCTATATATGTCATCCGTCAGGAATTCTCGATTCGTCGTCGACTGAAGCTCTGAATACATCGAAAATTCAGAATGGTAGAGGAAAGGTCATTATGTTCAATGTAGCCCTCTCCAATATATATCACCGATTTCAAACTTGTACAGATCTATGGAGTCTCGCCCTTTGCAGACTACCATTCCATCACATCAATTTGAGCTTTTCATCCAATTATTTGCACTCTTATTTGTTTCAACTCAACAAACGTTTTGCATGTTTTAATTGATAAAGTATCATTGTTTTCAAAATAAACAAATTTTTCAAAAAAATTGTTCTTAAACAAAGTGAACGTTCACAATGATGGAAGGATACTTAGGAGACCCACGGTGCTCTCCCGGGGGTGGTATGATCACCAGCAGGTAAGACAATTGTTCGTATCTCGAGCATGACTGTATCTTTGTCCTGCAGAACCTCGTATGGTCTCTCCTCAGTGAATTTGCTCAGTGCAGTGTTGGTTGAAGTTGTTTATCTTCATGTTCCCGGCAGTACGACATTCTTCCTCCAGGTCCCTGTTAGCCCTATTGTGGGGCATCTCCAATATAGGTTTGTTTGAGCCCTACCGTGGGGCATTCCCAGCAAGGTTGCTGTTGAAATATTTTTGTGGGGCAGTTCCCCAAGCAGAGTGTTTGCTGAAGACGTTAGCGTTCCTCTCTCCAGCAGAGCAGTCTTCTCCTCTCCCCGGCAGGCCTATGCTTGCAGATTTCCCCAGTTGAGAATCCCCGCTGAGCGCCTGGCAGTTATTTTCCCCGGGAGTCCCCTAGTGGAGTTTATCAGTAGACTGTTGGTGTGTTCCCCAACAATTGGTTTTGTGATGCTATTATCTCCAGTATGGCCGTGAGTGCCTATCCCAAGCAGGTTTGTGGGAATTCATCTCCAGTATGATATGACGTGTTATCATCCTCAACAGAGTTGTTACTCTCACCACTATGGTTGATCTCTCCACTAGGATCGTTCTCCTCAGCAGAATGGCGTGGTTTTTCCTCAGCAAGTTCCCCGAGTGGAGCGGGTCTCATGAAATACATCTCCAGCAGTGATTCTCCTACATATGGATTGGTTGGGTCGTCCCTAGTGAAGTAGCATTTATTTCTCCAGCAGAGTTCATCCTACCAGTGGATTGGACGGGTTTCTGTAATAGACTGATATCTGTATCCCCGGCGGAGTTGTGACTGTTTTCCAAGTCTGAAGTTGTCTTCACAGCGGAGGTTGTGTTGATGGTTTTTCCCCAGCAAGGTTTGTCTTTCCCCATGCAGAATGGAAGTTGACTTGGTTATAGGATCCCCAGCACAGTTCCCGGAGTTCCCCGATGTTGTCTCTGAAGGATATGTGTGTTTATGCATTCATCATTTAGATAAGCATAGCATATCGCATCATTAGTGCATAGCATTTCCATAATCATGGGGCATTGTGTAAACAAGGAAAAACTCATGCATCAACATAGCAAGCATATCCATTAGCCCTAGGCCGTGGTGACCAGCCGAGGTTGGGTTGTTGGAAAGAGTTTAGCATCGCGCCACTGGATCGGTTTCAGGATTGGGTTCATCAGCATGGTTGAGAGGTTGGTGTTTTCCCAACAGGTGATTCCTCAGTCGAGTGGGTATCCCCAGCAGTGTTACTCCCCAATTGTTAGCATCTTGCCAGCTTGGGTCTTTTTCCTTAAGCAGATATGGGTGTGTTTGATCTCTCCATGTAGAGTCTACCCCTTAAGCAGAAAGTGTCAATCTTTTCCTGCCATTTCCCCACTGAGATACATCCTCGTGGATGACGGTTGCTTCCGTTCCCTCCCTAATGGGATGGGTTTTCCCTATTGAGTTCTTTCCTCATTAGGGTGAGTCTTGATTCAGTCTGCCTTTTGGATCGATCCTAAATTGGCTTCTTGTTGACTATCTCTTGTACTTCCCTGGGGCGTAAATGAATAGTCGCTCACTAACCGACACTCATTCATCTTATCCTCAGCGGAATTTGTTTGGCTTCTACCTACGAACCGGTAGTTGTAAGTCCTATTTTTGTGGTTTTCTACCTACTAGCTGGTAGTTGTAAAATCCCACTTTTCATCCCATTGGTGGAGTTAACCCCTTGTGCTCATCCCGATGATGACTGGTTACTTTTCCATTGGCCTCTACCTACAAACCGGTAGTTGTAAGTCCTATCTTTGTGGTTTTCTACCCACTAGCTGGTAGTTGTAAAATCCCACTTTCATCCCCTTGTTGGAGTTAACCCTGTGTGTTCATCCTATGCATGACTGGTTACTTTTCCGTGGTTTTCTGCCTACAAACCGGTAGATGTAATCCCCTCTTTGTGGTATTAATGGTCTTGTCCCCTTTGGATACTTGCTTTGATCAAGCAGTATTGTCCCCATTGGGTCTTCACTTTCTTTTTGGATACTTGCTCCAAGTTAGCAACTTTATCCTCTTCTGATTGGTCATCTTTTGCATACCTAGTCTGGTACCCAGATGCCTTTCTTTTCGGTCGATTATTCATTTAGCAACCTACAACCCGGTTATGGATAATCTTCCATGCGAGTGTATTATCTACGTTTTGACGGCTATAGATAATATGTCTTATGATTTCCCGGTATTCAGACCGAAGGAGTTTCCGACGATCAGGTCGGTGTACTCATGGCACAAGGCCAATTTTCCGGTATTCAGACCGAAGGAGTTTCCGACGATCAGGTCGATGTACTCATGGCACAAGGCCAATTTTCCGGTATTCAGACCGAAGGAGTTTCCGACGATCAGGTCGATGTACTCATGGCACAAGGCCAATTTTCCGGTATTCAGACCGAAGGAGTTTCCGACGATCAGGTCGATGTACTCATGGCACAAGGCCAATTTTCCGGTATTCAGACCGAAGGAGTTTCCGACGATCAGGTCGATGTACTCATGGCACAAGGCCAATTTTCCGGTATTCAGACCGAAGAAGTATCCTCCTCTCCGTTGGTGTCGATAAACGTCGAGTTTTTCCCGATCATCCGTTGATGATTTGGTTGTGTTCACTCTCCCCAGTAGAGTTTCCTCCTCTCCGTTGGTGTCGATAAACGTCGAGTTTTTCCCGATCATCCGTTGATGATTTGGTTGTGTTCACTCTCCCCAGTAGAGTTTTCTCCTCTCCGTTGGTGTCGATAAACGTCGAGTTTTTCCCGATCATCCGTTGATGATTTGGTTGTGTTCACTCTCCCCAGTAGAGTTTCCTCCTCTCCGTTGGTGTCGATAAACGTCGAGTTTTTCCTGATCATCCGTTGATGATTTGGTTGTGTTCACTCTCCCCAGTAGAGTTTTCTCCTCTCCGTTGGTGTCGATAAACGTCGAGTTTTTCCCGATCATCCGTTGATGATTTGGTTGTGTCCTTCTTCCCTAGTGAAGTATTCTCCTTCTCCGTTGGTGTCGATAAACGTTGAGTCTCCCTTTCATCCTATGACGTCTGGTTGAGTTTTCTCCTTCTCCGTTGGTGTCGATAAACGTCGAGTTTTTCCTATTCGTCCTATGACGTCTAGTTGTACCTGTCCCCATGTGGATTTACCTCTCCGTTGGTCTTGGTAAACGTTGAGTTTTTCCCATTTCGTCCGTTGACGTATGGTTGTATCCCTTCCATTCATTCATTAATGTTTGGTTACCTCTCCGTTGGTCTTGGTAAACGTTGAGTTTTTCCCATTTCGTCCGTTGACGTATGGTTGTATCCCTTCCGGTCATTCATTAATGTCTGGTTACCTCTCCGTTGGTCTTGGTAAACGTCGAGTTTTTCCTAGTTGTCCGTTGGCATCTAGTCGTGACTTCTTTTCCCATTCATCGTCGTTGCGATGTCTGGATGTGGCCGTACCCTTTGAAAACCAAAAAAACAAGACAAAATACCCAGCAATAAATATCAAATCCCAGTGGACGTTTCCATTGGTGGATCCCTGTATTGTGCAAATTCTACGGTTCTTGGTATTCAATCCCTGTTTACCCTGAAAGTCTGACAGCCGTTGCTATCATCCGTTCGGGTTCCCAGCTGATTGAATAGGGGCAGCTGTAGCACCTCAAATTTGCACCTATCATTGTACATACATTTTCATATTAGGTCATAGCATATCATGGTCCATTGCATAGCATTTGCATAATCCTCAGTTGCCTCAAGAGCAAGCAATCAAGAAATTAGGTCAAACTGATCAGGAGATCAGTCAGTCAAGCAAGCAAGCACAATTCTCAAGGAGCCAAGGCCCTAGGGTTTGTCCAACAAGTTCACATGACTTGGAGGTCCATTTGAAGTGTTCAAGTCAAGGGTTGAAGGCTCAGAGGTCATCAGTTCATACACAGACAGTCAAAAAACCCTAGAGAGAGATCAGTCAGTCAAAGCAGTGGATGGTGGTCATTCTTGTGGAATTTGGGCACCATGATCAATAATCAAGAGTTCATACAACTTGGGACATCATTTGAAGTCAAGTTCTCAAGGAATTAGGGTTTGGAATTCATCAGTAGAGGTTCAGTCAGCCAGAAACCCTAAAAGTCAACTGTTCGTCAACTGTCCATTTAATCAGTGATTTGATGAATGGAAATGGTTTGAGAGAGCTTATTCATGTCCAAATAGGCCTCATATATCATGTCAAACACCATCATGGAAGAATTTGAAGCCAGATCAGAAATTTCCAAAAATGGAAACTGGACCTGTAACAGAAACTTACCAAAAATGGAAAGTCTTGATCCTCAAACTTACATCATGATAAAAGCTTCAAATGAATTTTTGCCCAACATGAAAGTTTAAGATCTTGTTCTCCCATTTCCAAAAAGTGTGAATCCAATTGGTCTTGTTCCCTAATCGTTTGAACATGATTTTGGATACTTACCCCTTGCTGTTTGGCCACTTTCTCATTCATTTTTGACCCTAGGCTTGTCCTAGTGGTTCTGTTTACTCACCTTTAAGCTTGTGTTTTCAGGTTGACCATCAAATGGCCATTGATGGACCAGTTCTTTTGCAATTGAGCTTGCTTAAATATCATTGTCTAACCTCTTTGTTTTGTAGGTTGCTTGGCTCAGACATGCCCTAAGCCTTGTGTCTTGCAAGCATCCATATGCCTCTACATTGACTGTTGGTATCTGTTTCTGTTTGTTTTGTTTGAAGTTACATACTAACATCTGCTTGACTGTTTCAGGTGCTTTAGTTGCTTAGTTCCTTGTGAACTTTTTGCTTTGCTTTGCTTGTATAAGCAATTTGCATTGAGGTAAGTCTCTTTTACTCCATGTAGTCTGGAAGACCTGGCCTGTTACTTGGCCAGGCAACTGTCAGAAGTCCTCCTTAAGAGGCAATGTTTGTGACTGTTTCCTTTTGTCCTTGCATAGAGTCAAAGACCTCCTAAGTGAAGAGGCAATTGGTGGAAGGTAGGGATATGCAATCTATCCCCCACTATTCAGTGTGTCTTCTGTTTCGCTCACACCACTGTGTTGATGCATTGCAGATAAAAACCAAGATCTTGTGCAATTGTACAGTTGGGTCAGTTTTAAATGTGTAGAAGGGTTCCCACTTTCTGAACCCACACATTCTTGTCTTGAGCTCTCCCAGGCCAGGGATAAGAGCTGTGAAGTCTTACCTTCACTCACCTTTCATCTGCTTCACCTTAGCCCCTCAATGGCAAGGTTAAGAGCACACTTACCCTATTCCAGTTGGCCCTAGTGCCTAACCCTTGATGTTTGAGCCCCCTTGTTGGTGTGTTTATTTCATGCTGTATGTGCTTCTTGTGATTGCCTCTTTAGGTTTAGCTTAGTTTTGCCCTTGTGCAAAGTCAAGTCTGTGTGGCTTACTTCCTGTGTGAGCCACATTTAGAGTTGTTTGGCCGAACTACGGCAACTCTGATTCTCACGTTCAGGTGAGATACGTAGGCACGAGACGCGATGTCTTGCCGAGTTTGACTAACAACTAACACTAATTCTTTTCTCTCACCCCTGTTGTGATTGAGGTATCCCCTTTCTCTTGCCCTAGTTGCAATTGAGACCTTGCTTCTCCTGTGTTTGCCTTGGATAGGTTGGCCCTTGTGCCATTTAGCTAGAAACCTTAACTTAGGGACATCCTTGCATGACAACATCTAGGCTCGAGTCGTAGTCTCCCTAGAGTTGTGTCTCCCTCTGTTATCTGGTTAGGCTAGATCCTTGTCCCTGCGTAGGGGAACTACATCGCCCTGATCTTCATACCAGATGAAGTATGTAGGCAGGAGATTGAGCTGATCTCTCCGGGCGCCTTTTCTTTCTTTTGTGTGTGTTGTCTGACCTTTGCTAGGCTCGAGTCTGTGACTCCTTAGCATTTGCTGTCTGTCTTTTGTGTTTGTTTGACAGTTATAGGCTCGAGTCCCCGACTCCCTATTAACTTGTTGTGTTGTTGTGTGCTTGGAAGCTGATGTAAGTCCATCGAGTGGCATTTGGGTTCCAGTGTGGGTTTGTTGGTTCGGATGCTGATGTAAGTCCAGTGATTGGCATTCAGGCTCCATGTTTGCCTTTGTGTGTGTTTTGGTTCGGATGCTGATGTAAGTCCAGTGATTGGCATTCAAGCTCCACGTTTGCCTGTGTTTGTGTTTGTTTGTGTGCGTGTCAGCCGAGCTACGAATGCTCTGATTCTTCTCTCGTCCGAGAAGATACGTATGCATAGGATGCGATATCCTAGCGAGCATGTGTCGTTTCCCCCAGTCCGAACTACTTCGACTCTGATGTCTATACCTGATAGACTAAGTAGGCCCAGGATACGATATCCTGCCGAGTCAGTTTCAGTCAGTCTCTTTTGTCTTTTTTCAGCCAGTGTGTGAGTTTGAGCAGTGTTTTAGCAACCAATATTCCTTTCTTTTGTGCGTGGATCCCGTAGAGTACTACGGATGCGTAGGGGTGCTAATACCTTCCCTTCGCATAACCGACTCCCGAACCCATTCTCTTTGGTCGCGAGACCATGTTCTTTCCCGGTTTACTCTGAGCGTTTCCTTTCCCTCTTTTGGGGTAAATAACGCACGGTGGCGGCTCTGTTGTTCTTGTTTTCCCGCCGGTTTTTCACGCGATGCGACAGCTGGCGACTCTGCTGGGGAAAAAGAGAAGTTGACCTATGCTGGTCCATCTTCCCTAAGCGAGTCCCTCCTAGCGCTCTCTAGGTTAGGGTTTTGGTTGCTGTTTGCTGTTGTATCTTATTGCATCCATTTGTATATATGTGCATTTATTGTTTGCATTTATTGTTTGCATTAATGTTTGCATTCATATTCGTCTGTTCACCTGGCTGGTTGTCTGTTTCTCTGTTTGGGGTGGGAGTTACTCGAGGTAAAAGGCCCAATACCCAGGCTATGAGTGAAATCTAGGAAACCTAGGAATAGAGTGATTCATGGGAAGCGGGTGGTATGGCGCCACTTAGCGGAACATTGATATCACGAGCAGTTCAGACCCTGGTGGGATATTATCGGTGCATACATCGGGTGTGCACAGGATGATATTCTGCGAAAGGTTATTTATGCTGCGTTTCTCTCGACCTTACCCTGGCCTAGATGACACCCGTGAGCGGGGCGGGTTTTGATCATTTTAACAGGTACAGTTGGTGACTCCCAGTACTGATGGTGACTATGAATTCTGGACATTCGTTTCTGGACGCCGGAGGTTCTACCCTGGTATTGATCAGAGGGTTCCGTTTATTTCGGATCCCTGGGCTGAATTTGAGGGTACTCGCTCAGATGGTGACTCAGTTCTCCAGACATGGGTTCAGATGCCAGCTCCTCAGATGACTTTGGGGTTTCAGATGGTTCCTCAGATGCCAGTTCCTGCCAGTCTTGGCTCCATCATTTGCGTCATAGCATGTTTATTTTCCAAAAAATAGTAATGCATGAAAAAAGTTAACTCGCATACGCATATCCTTTATCAGGATCATTCATGACAAAATAGTACCCATATCATGCACATCATGCATATCATGCACATCCTTGCATTACAGACATGTTTGGAAAGACTCCTCACTTTGGTTCCTGACTGAGAGAGGATTGCTGATTGTCGTCCACACCGCTACTCAACCAGACTCAATCATCAGAAGATTATGGACCAGGTTCAGACAGAGTTGGCTGAGATGAGGGCAAACGTGGCCCAGTTTATGATGATGATGCAAGGAGCTGTTCAGGGGCAAGAGGAGCTGCGTGCCTTAGCCCAGAGACTGGAAGCCGTGATTCCACCAGTCCACCGTGCTCCACCAGTGAATGTACCCGCTCATAAGGATGTTGCTGTCACCATTCTCGTCGATGATTATGCCGTGGATGATGAATTGAAGGGGATCAGAATCAGTGAACAGCCTCTTGCTGCAGAGACTGTTAATGTCAGAGCAACCCGCGCTCCGGTCCGCCATCCTGGCTCTTCAAGTTCTTCCGGTTCTAAGAAGACATACTCTGGGGCACCCAAAAGGGGAGAGAGTGAAACAAATGCTGTGCACCGACGGAGGAGCGCGAACAGAGGACAGTGTCGTCAGGCTGCTGCTGTGACTATGCCAGCCACTCAACAACAGTAGTGAAGACCAACTCAGCAATATCAGCATCAACAACATCGTCCTCAGCAGCAGGTTTCCCAGCAAGCCAGTACGAGTAATGAGAGGAAGAAGATCATTTTGATCCAATCCCCATGTCCTACGCCGAATTGTATCCCTCTCTGTTAGAGCAGAACTTGATTACTCCCAGAGACCCGCCGCCCATACCCGTCAACCCTCGGTGGTGGTACAGGCCTGAGCAGCATTGTGTGTATCATTCAGGAGCTCCTGGTCATGATGTGGATAGTTGCTTTCAGTTGAAGATTAATGGTTTAAGACCTTGTCAGATCAGGAATTCTGAGCTTTGAGGACTTGGGTCCCCGTGATAATCAAGCCTGAAGATAACAAGTCCTGGGCTGGCGCCGACTTTTTCTTCAGAAGGGTTGTTCAGAAAGCAGAAGTTGCTGATGCAAGAGATACTGACAGTTGTCATCCCCGGTGGGATCTATCACAATTGGGTCACAGTGGGCGTTCCTACAGTTGTTCATAAGTCGGAGTAACAATCACTTTGTTTAAAAACCCTTCTCCCATGCCAAAAGGAGAAGTGATGACATTGTTGGCAACATTTTGTGCAATGATATTTTCATTCAAATAATTCATGTTAAAACATTTGTTTTCCATTTGTTTTCCCTTTTTGCTTTTTTGCATGAAATTGGTGATCACAAAAAACCCTAAAAAACAAGAATAAAAGCAATCTTTTCATCTGCATAACGATTGTATTGTTTTTCAAAGAGCTTTTCATATCAAAATCTTTATGCAGGTTGTTTCTCAAACCCATTGAACATAATGATCGGACGTCATCTCCCGATTTTGAATTCCCTGTATTCGAAGCGGACGAAGATGGTGTTGAAGGGATTCCTGACGAGATTTCCCGACTTCTTGAGCAAGAAAAGAAGATCACTCAGCTGCATCTCGAGAATCAGCAGAACAGCCAACTGGGGCATTATCAAAAAAAAAAAGAAAAAAAAAGAAAAAAGAAAGAGGAGGGTGCAAAACCAAATCAAAAGAAATCCAAATCAAAAGAAAAAGAAACAAAGAAAGAAACAAAAAATAGCACCCTCAAAGTCCCAAGTTGGCTGATGCTGAATTCGATCGAAAGGAAGAGATCAACTGCCATGTGTCATGGACAGTCATATCAGCAGAGAGTGAAAAAGCATTCGACAAGAAGATCAAGCCTCGTGTGTTCCGAGGAACCTTGTGCTCAAGAAAGTCTTGTCTTTTGTACCCGATTCCAGGGGCAAGTGAACCCCCAAGCTATGAATGTCCATATGTTGTCAAAAGAGCCTCTTCAGGCAGTGTTCTGACACTTACTACAATGGATGAAGAAGTTCACTCGTCCTGTGAATCCTGGTGCAGTCAAGAAATACTTCGCCTAAACAAAAGAAAAAAAAATCAAACAGCTCGCTAAGTTGAACACCCCAAAGGGCGACTTAGGCAAAAAGGAGCGTCTCGGTGGATTGAAAACCCGAAAGGGCGATCCAGGCAAAAGTTAGAGACATTGAAAAAGAATTTGCATCCCGCTAGATTGATCACCTCACACTGGGGCAATCTAGGCAAAAATTAGGGATTTGGCAAGTAACTGCACCTTGACAAGACTGTGCTCTATATATGTCATCCGTCAGGAATTCTCGATTCGTCGTCGACTGAAGCTCTGAATACATCGAAAATTCAGAATGGTAGAGGAAAGGTCATTATGTTCAATGTAGCCCTCTCCAATATATATCACCGATTTCAAACTTGTACAGATCTATGGAGTCTCGCCCTTTGCAGACTACCATTCCATCACATCAATTTGAGCTTTTCATCCAATTATTTGCACTCTTATTTGTTTCAACTCAACAAACGTTTTGCATGTTTTAATTGATAAAGTATCATTGTTTTCAAAATAAACAAATTTTTCAAAAAAATTGTTCTTAAACAAAGTGAACGTTCACAATGATGGAAGGATACTTAGGAGACCCACGGTGCTCTCCCGGGGGTGGTATGATCACCAGCAGGTAAGACAATTGTTCGTATCTCGAGCATGACTGTATCTTTGTCCTGCAGAACCTCGTATGGTCTCTCCTCAGTGAATTTGCTCAGTGCAGTGTTGGTTGAAGTTGTTTATCTTCATGTTCCCGGCAGTACGACATTCTTCCTCCAGGTCCCTGTTAGCCCTATTGTGGGGCATCTCCAATATAGGTTTGTTTGAGCCCTACCGTGGGGCATTCCCAGCAAGGTTGCTGTTGAAATATTTTGTGGGGCAGTTCCCCAAGCAGAGTGTTTGCTGAAGACGTTAGCGTTCCTCTCTCCAGCAGAGCAGTCTTCTCCTCTCCCCGGCAGGCCTATGCTTGCAGATTTCCCCAGTTGAGAATCCCCGCTGAGCGCCTGGCAGTTATTTCCCCGGGAGTCCCCTAGTGGAGTTTATCAGTAGACTGTTGGTGTGTTCCCCAACAATTGGTTTTGTGATGCTATTATCTCCAGTATGGCCGTGAGTGCCTATCCCAAGCAGGTTTGTGGGAATTCATCTCCAGTATGATATGACGTGTTATCATCCTCAACAGAGTTGTTACTCTCACCACTATGGTTGATCTCTCCACTAGGATCGTTCTCCTCAGCAGAATGGCGTGGTTTTTCCTCAGCAAGTTCCCCGAGTGGAGCGGGTCTCATGAAATACATCTCCAGCAGTGATTCTCCTACATATGGATTGGTTGGGTCGTCCCTAGTGAAGTAGCATTTATTTCTCCAGCAGAGTTCATCCTACCAGTGGATTGGACGGGTTTCTGTAATAGACTGATATCTGTATCCCCGGCGGAGTTGTGACTGTTTTCCAAGTCTGAAGTTGTCTTCACAGCGGAGGTTGTGTTGATGGTTTTTCCCCAGCAAGGTTTGTCTTTCCCCATGCAGAATGGAAGTTGACTTGGTTATAGGATCCCCAGCACAGTTCCCGGAGTTCCCCGATGTTGTCTCTGAAGGATATGTGTGTTTATGCATTCATCATTTAGATAAGCATAGCATATCGCATCATTAGTGCATAGCATTTCCATAATCATGGGGCATTGTGTAAACAAGGAAAAACTCATGCATCAACATAGCAAGCATATCCATTAGCCCTAGGCCGTGGTGACCAGCCGAGGTTGGGTTGTTGGAAAGAGTTTAGCATCGCGCCACTGGATCGGTTTCAGGATTGGGTTCATCAGCATGGTTGAGAGGTTGGTGTTTTCCCAACAGGTGATTCCTCAGTCGAGTGGGTATCCCCAGCAGTGTTACTCCCCAATTGTTAGCATCTTGCCAGCTTGGGTCTTTTTCCTTAAGCAGATATGGGTGTGTTTGATCTCTCCATGTAGAGTCTACCCTTAAGCAGAAAGTGTCAATCTTTTCCTGCCATTTCCCCACTGAGATACATCCTCGTGGATGACGGTTGCTTCCGTTCCCTCCCTAATGGGATGGGTTTTCCCTATTGAGTTCTTTCCTCATTAGGGTGAGTCTTGATTCAGTCTGCCTTTTGGATCGATCCTAAATTGGCTTCTTGTTGACTATCTCTTGTACTTCCCTGGGGCGTAAATGAATAGTCGCTCACTAACCGACACTCATTCATCTTATCCTCAGCGGAATTTGTTTGGCTTCTACCTACGAACCGGTAGTTGTAAGTCCTATTTTTGTGGTTTTCTACCTACTAGCTGGTAGTTGTAAAATCCCACTTTTCATCCCATTGGTGGAGTTAACCCCTTGTGCTCATCCCGATGATGACTGGTTACTTTTCCATTGGCCTCTACCTACAAACCGGTAGTTGTAAGTCCTATCTTTGTGGTTTTCTACCCACTAGCTGGTAGTTGTAAAATCCCACTTTCATCCCCTTGTTGGAGTTAACCCTGTGTGTTCATCCTATGCATGACTGGTTACTTTTCCGTGGTTTTCTGCCTACAAACCGGTAGATGTAATCCCCTCTTTGTGGTATTAATGGTCTTGTCCCCTTTGGATACTTGCTTTGATCAAGCAGTATTGTCCCCATTGGGTCTTCACTTTCTTTTTGGATACTTGCTCCAAGTTAGCAACTTTATCCTCTTCTGATTGGTCATCTTTTGCATACCTAGTCTGGTACCCAGATGCCTTTCTTTTCGGTCGATTATTCATTTAGCAACCTACAACCCGGTTATGGATAATCTTCCATGCGAGTGTATTATCTACGTTTTGACGGCTATAGATAATATGTCTTATGATTTCCCGGTATTCAGACCGAAGGAGTTTCCGACGATCAGGTCGGTGTACTCATGGCACAAGGCCAATTTTCCGGTATTCAGACCGAAGGAGTTTCCGACGATCAGGTCGATGTACTCATGGCACAAGGCCAATTTTCCGGTATTCAGACCGAAGGAGTTTCCGACGATCAGGTCGATGTACTCATGGCACAAGGCCAATTTTCCGGTATTCAGACCGAAGGAGTTTCCGACGATCAGGTCGATGTACTCATGGCACAAGGCCAATTTTCCGGTATTCAGACCGAAGGAGTTTCCGACGATCAGGTCGATGTACTCATGGCACAAGGCCAATTTTCCGGTATTCAGACCGAAGAAGTATCCTCCTCTCCGTTGGTGTCGATAAACGTCGAGTTTTTCCCGATCATCCGTTGATGATTTGGTTGTGTTCACTCTCCCCAGTAGAGTTTCCTCCTCTCCGTTGGTGTCGATAAACGTCGAGTTTTTCCCGATCATCCGTTGATGATTTGGTTGTGTTCACTCTCCCCAGTAGAGTTTTCTCCTCTCCGTTGGTGTCGATAAACGTCGAGTTTTTCCCGATCATCCGTTGATGATTTGGTTGTGTTCACTCTCCCCAGTAGAGTTTCCTCCTCTCCGTTGGTGTCGATAAACGTCGAGTTTTTCCTGATCATCCGTTGATGATTTGGTTGTGTTCACTCTCCCCAGTAGAGTTTTCTCCTCTCCGTTGGTGTCGATAAACGTCGAGTTTTTCCCGATCATCCGTTGATGATTTGGTTGTGTCCTTCTTCCCTAGTGAAGTATTCTCCTTCTCCGTTGGTGTCGATAAACGTTGAGTCTCCCTTTCATCCTATGACGTCTGGTTGAGTTTTCTCCTTCTCCGTTGGTGTCGATAAACGTCGAGTTTTTCCTATTCGTCCTATGACGTCTAGTTGTACCTGTCCCCATGTGGATTTACCTCTCCGTTGGTCTTGGTAAACGTTGAGTTTTTCCCATTTCGTCCGTTGACGTATGGTTGTATCCCTTCCATTCATTCATTAATGTTTGGTTACCTCTC
The DNA here is from genome assembly GCF_024323335.1 of Lathyrus oleraceus. NCBI lineage: Eukaryota > Viridiplantae > Streptophyta > Magnoliopsida > Fabales > Fabaceae > Lathyrus > Lathyrus oleraceus. The sequence continues at coordinate 476,194,725 of NC_066585.1, forward strand.
CGTTGGTCTTGGTAAACGTTGAGTTTTTCCCATTTCGTCCGTTGACGTATGGTTGTATCCCTTCCGGTCATTCATTAATGTCTGGTTACCTCTCCGTTGGTCTTGGTAAACGTCGAGTTTTTCCTAGTTGTCCGTTGGCATCTAGTCGTGACTTCTTTTCCCATTCATCGTCGTTGCGATGTCTGGATGTGGCCGTACCCTTTGAAAACCAAAAAAACAAGACAAAATACCCAACAATAAATATCAAATCCCTGTATTGTGCAAATTCTACGGTTCTTGGTATTCAATCCCTGTTTACCCTGAAAGTCTGACAGCCGTTGCTATCATCCGTTCGGGTTCCCAGCTGATTGAATAGGGGCAGCTGTAGCACCTCAAATTTGCACCTATCATTGTACATACATTTTCATATTAGGTCATAGCATATCATGGTCCATTGCATAGCATTTGCATAATCCTCAGTTGCCTCAAGAGCAAGCAATCAAGAAATTAGGTCAAACTGATCAGGAGATCAGTCAGTCAAGCAAGCAAGCACAATTCTCAAGGAGCCAAGGCCCTAGGGTTTGTCCAACAAGTTCACATAACTTGGAGGTCCATTTGAAGTGTTCAAGTCAAGGGTTGAAGGCTCAGAGGTCATCAGTTCATACACAGACAGTCAAAAAACCCTAGAGAGAGATCAGTCAGTCAAAGCAGTGGATGGTGGTCATTCTTGTGGAATTTGGGCACCATGATCAATAATCAAGAGTTCATACAACTTGGGACATCATTTGAAGTCAAGTTCTCAAGGAATTAGGGTTTGGAATTCATCAGAAGAGGTTCAGTCAGCCAGAAACCCTAAAAGTCAACTGTTGGTCAACTGTCCATTTAATCAGTGATTTGATGAATGGAAATGGTTTGAGAGAGCTTATTCATGTCCAAATAGGCCTCATATATCATGTCAAACACCATCATGGAAGAATTTGAAGCCAGATCAGAAATTTCCAAAAATGGAAACTGGACCTGTAACAGAAACTTACCAAAAATGGAAAGTCTTGATCCTCAAACTTACATCATGATACAAGCTTCAAATGAATTTTTGCCCAACATGAAAGTTTAAGATCTTGTTCTCCCATTTCCAAAAAGTCCAAGAACTCTCAATTCCCATGTGTGGTTGGCAAGTTATGATCGAATCGATTTCAGAAAATCTTGAACTTCAAAAGGCCATATCTCTCAAACCGTTTGGCCAATTTTGGTGGGGTTTTTTCCTACAAGTCACATTTGATCCCCTCTTTCCAAAAATATAAATTTCATGAGCCAAAACTTCACCAATCAAAATGGCATTTTTTGACCTATCTCATTTAAATGCAAGTTTGACCAATGTTTGACTTTTTGATATAAACCTTTTTCTACCATTTGGCCATTTGGGACAGCTCAGAAATATCATTTTAAGTGTGTTTGCAAGCTCAAATTATGCAGTACATGAGGCCATTGCTTGGTTGCTTGAATTGGAAGAAAAGTACAAGTTTCACTATACCACTCCATGCTTGCATTTGAACCATGCCTTGGTACCTTCAAACAGAACTTTGGGAGCACATTTGCTGTCATTATGAACCCTCCTTAGCAGCACAGAAAAGAGGCCATGCTTGTTTACTTGAAATTGGGGAGAAAAGGACAAATGCTACCATACTTCCAACAATAATTTGTACTGTCCACAGCAGATTTTTCATCCACCATTTTGCTGTCAAGGACAAGAGCATTAGCAGCAGCATGGCATACAACTCACTCCCTCAAGAATCATCTCACTGGCCTTGCTAAAGTCTGTTACAACTAAAAGAACACAACAATGCCTTGGACTGTACCACAACCTAGCAGAGTACATCACATCATTTTTTCTGTCAAAATGAAAAACAAGTAGCAGCCACAAAAACCTTTTTGGGGGGCCAAGGCAGAAGTAGGATGGTACACACTTTCTGAAAGCTGACTTTGCTTTTGCATTTTTCTCTAAGAAAACTCTGTCAAAAAACCTTGCCAAGCCTTGCACAGTTCTTCACCATCATTTTCATCATGTTAAACTACTAGCACATAGCACAATAGCAAAAAGGATGGTTCACACTCCTCTCAAAATGGCCCTGCTATGTGCATCTCACTCTTTCTGTCCAAGCTTACACAAACCTGTCCATTGCCACTTCCCAATCTGCTCACCATTTTGAAACTAACAGCCACAAAACCAACACACTCTCTAAAAACTGACTTGGCTGCTTTGGGCATTGAGGAATTTTCTGTCAAGAACCTCTAGTAATCAAACCTGCCATACCATAGAGCAGTATTCAACAGCATGGCCTGGCTTGGATGCAATCCTAACCTCACTTGCTGTCATGAAGGAGCAGCTGTCTAAAAACCACAAAAACTACACATTTTCTCAAGTTTCATTTTTGGATGCATTGACAAAATCATTCCAAACCTCCAATAAACCTAAAACCTAGCCATTACATTCACCACACCCCTGTCATGAAAAAACCTGCAGCATCCAAGAGCAACCATACACACCAACACAAACCAACTGAACTGCTTTTCTCTCACTCATCCTAAAAAAACCCTGCATTGACCTAGCTATTTGCATTTTCATTCTTCTGTCCCAAAAGCCTGGCTTGACAAGCATTTTTCCTCACCATTTCCTGACACAAACCACAAACCCTTTGATTACTTGCATTTTGAAGCTGCCTTGATTAAATGGTGCATCACTATTTTTCCTGTCATAGAACCAACCTTGCCTTGCCTTGCGTTTCCTGAAAATCCTGTCAAAAACTCCACAGTTCCAAGACTGCATACAGCATTCTCTCCAACTCACCTTACTTGGCATTTTAGAATTTTCTTCTTGGCCAAAGTTTCCAAATAACACAAACATTGTCTTGCATTTCCAACAGCAAACCAAACACCATTTCCTGTCAACAGTGGAACCAATGACAGCCACATAACACCCTGCACAATAGAAGCTGAACATTGAATTCCATTCCAAGCCTCCACAAGTCAAAGGATTTTTCACCATTCATCATTGGAAGGACCATTGAGCAACTGTCTCACTTCAATAACAACAAACAACATCAAGATCACCACTGTTCCTCAAAAATGGTAAAATTTCGAGCTCCATGATTTTTCAAATTGACACATGCTTAGTGTAGGTCCATCCATGCTGATTGTCATGATGCTTTCACTTTTTGAAATGATTGCTTATCCATGAAGATATATTGTTTTGAAGTTTGATGCTTGAAAATGTTTCCATTGATTTCTTGTTGTGTAGTTCAAACTAATGAAAACCAGTTTTGGGATGTTGTTGTTTGATGTTTAATGAACACAATGGTATGCTCAATTGAGATTTTTAGGCACTTTTTGAAAATTCGATTTTGAGAGGGATGAAGGTTGGAACCCTAGTTCATCAAATGCCTTTGCCCAGATTTTTTCTCACGTGCGTGGCCCCTTTTTCCACCAACCAATGAAATTATTTCATTTTTAAGGCCAAAACGCAGAGTTTAGTTAAGTGGGGCGCCTATTTACAATAGTGCCACTGTTGACCATTGCTTTGACCATTATGCCATGCTTTTGTTCATGTTTTGTTCCAATTGTTCCTCCACTTCTATAATTCATATTTGATTCATTATTCATCCAAAAATTATGAAACTTTTTTCATCATGTTCACAAGCATGTCCTCTATTTTATCATGAATTTTATTAATTTTTTGCTTGGATGGATATTAAATGGCTCTAGGGTTTGTGACATGTGACCAAATTTTGTACACTTTGCCAAATCAATTGTGAAATGATGAGAATGCATCCAATGGCTCTCAAATTGTTTGTGCTTAAACTAGACACATTCATGGTGATTTTGGTGTAGAGTTTGTGAATTTATCATTTGTGGTTTGTGAGTTATGATTTTTTGAACTAGGGTGTGACAATTTGTGTCACACCATTGATGTCCAACTTCATGATTTTCATTACCATGCTTCTTGACCTCCAAATGACTTGAAATTTTGCATGAACCTACTCTTGTATGTCTAGTCGACTTGTGAATTTTCTTGGATTTAATTGAACTATTTTCCATTTGTTTGAGATTTTTCTTCCCTGCCTAGACAAATGTTGACCTTGTGTGACACATGTTCCCATTTCATTTGTGAAATTCTCATACTTTATTAGATGAACATGAAATTTTGCATGAGATAACTAGACATCCTCATCTTTGCCATGGCTTTAGTCCCATTAATTTATCATACACCATTCTTGACTTATGAGTTTTCTAAGTTGATGCATGTTTGGTTGACTTCATTGAGCATGTTCAAATTGGCTTTGACTTTCTGATTTTCATTGACTGCCTTCCACTTGTCCAAATGGGATGAAATTTGACATGCCTACCATGCTATGTGTTAGGTTTGATCATGATTTATTTGGTGATTTTTGGAAAATGTTTAGATTGCTTTTGATGCAAGTCTTGCTGTTGACTTCTGTGAGCTTCTGTTTGCCATGTTTTGACCTAAATGATTCATGAAATGATGATGATGATTGATATGAGTGTGAATCCAATTGGTCTTGTTCCCTAATCGTTTGAACATGATTTTGGATACTTACCCCTTGCTGTTTGGACTTTCTCATTCATTTTTGACCCTAGGCTTGTCCTAGTGGTTCTGTTACTCACCTTTAAGCTTGTGTTTTCAGGTTGACCATCAAATGGCCATTGAGACCAGTTCTTTTGATTGAGCTTGCTTAAATATCATTGTCTAACCTCTTTGTTTTGTAGGTTGCTTGGCTCACATGCCCTAAGCCTTGTGCCTTGCACATCCATATGCCTCTAATTGACTGTTGGTATCTGTTTCTGTTTGTTTTGTTTGAAGTTACATACTAACATCTGCTTGACTGTTTCAGGTGCTTTAGTTGCTTAGTTCCTTGTGAACTTTTTGCTTTGCTTTGCTTGTATAAGCAATTTGCATTGAGGTAAGTCTCTTTTACTCCATGTAGTCTGGAAGACCTGGCCTGTTACTTGGCCAGGCAACTGTCTGAAGTCCTCCTTAAGAGGCAATGTTTGTGACTGTTTACTTTTGTCCTTGCATAGAGTCAAAGACCTCCTAAGTGAAGAGGCAATTGGTGGAAGGTAGGGATATGCAATCTATCCCCCACTATTCAGTGTGTCTTCTGTTTCGCTCACACCACTGTGTTGATGCATTGCAGATAAAAACCCAAGATCTTGTGCAATTGTACAGTTGGGTCAGTTTTAAATGTGTAGAAGGGTTCCCACTTTCTGAACCCACACATTCTTGTCTTGAGCTCTCCCAGGCCAGGGATAAGAGCTGTGAAGTCTTACCTTCACTCACCTTTCATCTGCTTCACCTTAGCCCCTCAATGGCAAGGTTAAGAGCACACTTACCCTATTCCAGTTGGCCCTAGTGCCTAACCCTTGATGTTTGAGCCCCCTTGTTGGTGTGTTTATTTCATGCTGTATGTGCTTCTTGTGATTGCCTCTTTAGGTTTAGCTTAGTTTTGCCCTTGTGCAAAGTCAAGTCTGTGTGGCTTACTTCCTGTGTGAGCCACATTTAGAGTTGTTTGGCCGAACTACGACAACTCTGATTCTCACGTTCAGGTGAGATACGTAGGCACGAGACGCGATGTCTTGCCGAGTTTGACTAACAACTAACACTAATTCTTTTCTCTCACCCCTGTTGTGATTGAGGTATCCCCTTTCTCTTGCCCTAGTTGCAATTGAGACCTTGCTTCTCCTGTGTTTGCCTTGGATAGGTTGGCCCTTGTGCCATTTAGCTAGAAACCTTAACTTAGGGACATCCTTGCATGACAACATCTAGGCTCGAGTCGTAGTCTCCCTAGAGTTGTGTCTCCCTCTGTTATCTGGTTAGGCTAGATCCTTGTCCCTGCGTAGGGGAACTACATCGCCCTGATCTTCATACCAGATGAAGTATGTAGGCAGGAGATTGAGCTGATCTCTCCGGGCGCCTTTTCTTTCTTTTGTGTGTGTTGTCTGACCTTTGCTAGGCTCGAGTCTGTGACTCCTTAGCATTTGCTGTCTGTCTTTTGTGTTTGTTTGACAGTTATAGGCTCGAGTCCCCGACTCCCTATTAACTTGTTGTGTTGTTGTGTGCTTGGAAGCTGATGTAAGTCCATCGAGTGGCATTTGGGTTCCAGTGTGGGTTTGTTGGTTCGGATGCTGATGTAAGTCCAGTGATTGGCATTCAGGCTCCATGTTTGCCTTTGTGTGTGTTTTGGTTCGGATGCTGATGTAAGTCCAGTGATTGGCATTCAAGCTCCACGTTTGCCTGTGTTTGTGTTTGTTTGTGTGCGTGTCAGCCGAGCTACGAATGCTCTGATTCTTCTCTCGTCCGAGAAGATACGTATGCATAGGATGCGATATCCTAGCGAGCATGTGTCGTTTCCCCCAGTCCGAACTACTTCGACTCTGATGTCTATACCTGATAGACTAAGTAGGCCCAGGATACGATATCCTGCCGAGTCAGTTTCAGTCAGTCTCTTTTGTCTTTTTTCAGCCAGTGTGTGTGAGTTTGAGCAGTGTTTTAGCAACCAATATTCCTTTCTTTTGTGCGTGGATCCCGTAGAGTACTACGGATGCGTAGGGGTGCTAATACCTTCCCTTCGCATAACCGACTCCCGAACCCATTCTCTTTGGTCGCGAGACCATGTTCTTTCCCAGGTTTACTCTGAGCGTTTCCTTTCCCTCTTTTGGGATAAATAACGCACGGTGGCGGCTCTGTTGTTCTTGTTTTCCCGCCGGTTTTTCGCGCGATGCGACAGGCTCCAAAAAGTAGCCCTTGCTACTTATAGTGCTGCTACTGAGCTGTCATGCTCGCTAGGCGAGCAGAATGGCTCGCCTAGCGAGCCCCAAAATAGGCACCTGCGCCCAAAGAAATAACCTTTGCCAAATTGGCATGTTCGCTAGGCGAACAAAACCTTCGCTAGGCGAAGCCCACGCTTCACCCTTCGCTCCAGCGAGCTTAGGAGGTTTTACTACTGGAATTGCTCGCTGGGAGCTCGCTAATGGCTCGCCTAGCGAGTGAGTGCTGGCTGCGCTTTTGACCAAGTCTGGACGTGTTCGCTACACCCTTCGCTGGCTGCTCGCCTAGCGAGTTTGTTGATATTTGCCACTGTAAAATACTGGAGCTCTTCGCTGGGTTCTCGCCTAGCGAGCTCTTCGCCACAGCCCTCGCCTAGCGAGCAAGCTGATGAATGCATCCTTTTTTTGGTCCCTTTGCCAACTTTCTTGTGGCTTCATTTTCTATTATTTCATGCCTAATTCCTGCACAATAACACACAAATCAAAGGTACCAAGATCGTTTATCATTGCATTGCAATTCATCAAAAACAAAGGTGGTTTCAAACACTTTAGCAAGGAAATGGAGTGAAAGATGCCCATATTTGATAGCTCAAATAAGCACTTTTGGGTATCTAACACATATGGAATATTATTCATGCAATCCCTTTCTTCCTTAGTTGAAGGGGAATGTGTTTTTGATAGACACATGCCATGTTGCATAGGTATGAATCCTTTCTTGGAATCATGCATATTAAAGCGTCTCAGCATTTTGTCTATGTATGTACTCTGACTTAGGCCAAGCAGTTTTTGTGATCTATCTCTATAGATTCTGATTCCTAATATATAAGCTGCTTCACCTAGGTCCTTCATAGAAAAACGTTTCCCAAACCAAGACTTTACTTGTTATAGGATAGGGATATCGTTTCCAATGAGTAATATCTCATCTACGTATAATACCAGGAAAACGATCATGCTCCCACTAACCTTCTTGTAGACACATGGCTCATCTTCGTTCTTGATGAATCCATATTGTTTTACTGTTTCATCAAAACAAAGATTCCAGCTTCTGGAAGCTTGCTTCAATATATAGATTGATCTTGGTAACTTACATATCTTTTGGGCTTCTTCTGGTATGTCAAATCCTTTAGGCTGTGTCATGTACACATCCTCAAGAAGATTCCCATTAAGGAAAGCAGTTTTGACATCCATTTGCCATATTTCATAATCATGATATACAGCGATAGCAAGTAAAATCCGAACAGATTTAAGCATTGCAACTGGTGAAAAGGTTTCATCATAGTCAACCCCATGAATTTGTTTATATCCTTTTGTAACCATTCTTTCCTTTTAGGTATGTACCTTACCATCCATGCCAGTCTTATTCTTGAAGACCCACTTGCACCCTATAGGGTTAACTCCTACAGGAGGTTCTACCAAGGTCCAAACTTGGTTTGTGTACATGGAATCCATTTCAGATTTCATGGCTTCTAGCCACTTCTCAGACTTGGGACCAGTTATGGCCTCTTGGTAGGTCACAGGCTCATCTTGATCCATGAGTAATACATCACCTTGATCAGTTATGAGATATCCATATCTCTCAGGTAGTTGACGTATCCTGCTTGACCTACGCCGGTCTTGTTCTACTTGAGCAAGCTGTTCTTCCACGACTACTTGTGTTTCCTGCTCTAATTCCTCTATAGGTGTATCAATGCTTTGTGATTCTTGAATTTCTTCAAGCTCTACTTTCCTCCCACTGACTCCTTTGGAAATAAAATCCTTTTCTAGGAAAACTCCAGTTCGAGCGACAAACACTTTTCCCTCAGAAGGATTGTAGAAGTAATACCCTACAAATAAGCATTTATCAGATTTGGGCTCAAGCTTAGTTGAAATTTGTCGTTTCACATAAACTTCACAACCCCAAATCTTCATGTAAGACATATGTGGTTTCTTACCACTCCATATCTCATATGGTGTCTTCTCAACCTTCTTGGATGGAACACGGTTAAATGTGTAAGCTGCTATCAATAGTGCATGTCCCTAAAAGGAGTTTGGAAGATCGGCATGACTCATCATGGATCGGACCATGTCTAACAGGGTTCGATTTCTTCTCTCAGATACACCATTCCATTGGGGTGTTCCAGGAGGAGTAAGTTGGGATATGATCCCACACTCTTTCAGATGGTCATCAAACTCTAGGCTTAAATACTCACCACCTCGATTTGATCGAAGAGTTTTAATATTCTTACCTAGTTGGTTTTGTACGTCATTCTTGAATTCCTTTAACTTTTCAAAGGACTCTGATTTGTGTTTCATTAAATACACATAATCATATCTACTGAAATCATCAGTGAATATGATGAAGTACTGAAAACCTCCTCTGGCTGGTATGTTCAGTGGTCCACATACATCAGTATGTATGAGGGCCAAAAGATTATTCGCTCTTTCACCTTTTCCTGTGAATGGAGACTTTGTCATCTTTCCAATTAAACAAGATCTGCATGTCTCATATGATTCATAATCAAAAGTGTCCAAGAGTCCATCTTTATGGAGTTTGGAAATGCGTTTCTCATTTATGTGGCCTAATAGACAATGCCAAAGGTAAGTTGGATTTAACTCATTAGGTTTCATCCTTTTAGTATTAATGTTATAAATAGGCATTTCAAGATCAAGAACATATAGTCCATTGCTCATTTGTGCCGTAGCATAGAATATATCATTCAAATAAATTGAGCAACAATTGTTCTTTATTATAAATGAAAAACCAAACTTGTCCAAACAAGAAACAGAAATAATATTCCTGCTAATTGCAGGTACATAATAACAGTTCTCTAACTGAATTATTAAACCACTAGGTAAAGTCAATACATAAGTTCCTACGGCTATAACAACAACCTTTGCTCCATTGCCAATTAGTAAGTCAACTTCACCTTTTGCCAAATCTCTACTCCTTTTTAGCCCCTGCACATTTGTACAAATGTGAGAACCACATCCAGTATCTAATACCCATGATGCAGAAGTAGATAAATTTATTTCAATAACAAAAATACCTTAAGTTGAAGTCTCTACTCCATTCTTCATATCTTCCAGGTACTTTGGGCAGTTTCTCTTCCAGTGTCCGGTCTTACCGCAATGGAAGTAGGTGCCTGCCTTTGCTATGCCTCCACTAGGCCTCAAAGCAGCAACAATGGGTATGGGTTTGACAACTTCCTTGCCTTTCCCTTTATCACCCTGCTTGGTGGGTCTTTTGTTCTGTCTCTTTCCATTTCCGATCATCAGAATGGACTTCCCTTTTGACTTCAGATTCTGCTCAACAGTTCTTAACATGGCTAGCAGTTCAGGAAGAGATTTGTCCATATCATTCATATTGAAATTTAAGACAAATTAACTGAATCTATCTGGCAACGATTGCAAGATCAAATCAGTCGCAAGTTCCTTTCCGAGGGGAAAACCCAACCTCTAAAGGTTTTCCACATACCCAATCATCTTGAGCACATGGGGACCTACAGGGACTCCCTCAACTAACTTGCCTTGAAAAAGGGCTTTTGAAACTTCAAACCTTTCATGCATTGCTTGCTCTTGATAGAGCATCTTCAGGTGTTCGATCATATCGAACGCTGCCATGTTCTCATGTTGCTTTTGCAACTCTGAGTTCATGGTAGCCAGCATGAGACAAGCAGTTTCATTGGCATCATCGACATGCTTCTTATAAGCATCTCTTTCTGCCTTAGGTGCAGAACTAGGAGGTTCCTCTTCAGGAACAGGTTTCTCCAAGACATACATACAACTTTCTATCATGTTTGAGGATAATCCTCAGATTTCGGTGCCAATCCAGAAAATTTGTCCCAGACAATTTTTCCTTGTCAAGGATTGATCGCAAAATGTTGTTAGAGGTGTTTTTTGTCATGGTAATCTACATGAAATTAATGAAAATATAAGTATCAATAACATATTTAATTAGGCCTTTAATTAACTATGCTTCCACTATTTTAGTCAAAACAAACGACCCTCATCATTTGATTCGGAAAATCCCGTTGGAAGATTTTCTAGTGGGTCGAGATCCACATTTCACTTTGTTTTAAGTCCGCGTAGACAGATTACAGAAAACTAGGTTATTTAGGTAGGAACTCCTTCCAATTGTATCTAATACAACTCTCGAATATTTTAGTTGGTTGAATAACTCCTTATTCCAATCCATCACATGGATCATTTCCAACTCTTGCTTCTAAACACATATAATCTTATTATAATTTATTTAGTTAGGTTTGATCCATTGTTTTAGCAATTGGATATTACAATTATCACATCGCACCTTACTAATATAGAACATGCACCTCGCGTAGGCGAAACCTACATTATCCGATACTAGTCTTGATGAGTGCTAAAACTTGGAAAACTTAAACTTAATATTTAATTTGAGGGAATTGCAATTATTCTGATCTCACCGGCTTATTTATCATATGAATCGTCTCTCACATGCATCAACATACATTCACATGCATCAACATACATAATGAAACAGTTATGGCCCCTAGCGCAATTGTTCTCCCAAGCCAATGAGAGAACCTAAGCTAACCTAATAACGATCTAAGCTTCTCCAAGCAAGATCTTCAAGGTTGTCCTTCTTTGATATTGAATTCTTCTCTTTCTTCATAACATTACATTACATAAAAGAAACTCGTTTTCCATACGAGGGAGTGAGATGAGAGAAGAAGTTACATTAAGAGATTAAAAAAGAGGCACGATATGCAGGTCGTATTTAAAAAAAAATAAAAAAAATAAAGGAAAACTAAGGCCATAATCGATCACCACAAGACAATAATAATAAACACATTATTATTATTAATTTTAATTCTTTTAATTAATTAAAACCAAATTAAATTTTGGCGATCGATCACACTATGCAGAGTTAGCCAGGGTCCTCTGCCCGATCACAAAACAGAAACACCGAGAATTCTGACTCTGTGAATGTGACGACCATCGCAAAGCATGTTACGACCATCACGTCCAGCTTGTTACGACCGTCACAGGCCCATGACGAACGTCACGTGGCCAAAATCAGCGCTTTTGAAACAGTCAACAGACGTGATCCAACAAGCCCTCAATTCACAACTCTTTGACAACACAACCCTTGTGCCGTCACTAACCCTAATGCACCAATTTCAGACCGTCAAACACACCTCGATTGTTGATTCAGTATGATTGATCAACAGGTCATTGCTTCACCATACTAATGTCGGATTCCGAAGCAAATGACCATTGATCGCTCAAAGGAAAACAACCATTAAGTGTTTGAATGAACAAAACAGAAACAACCATTAAGTGTTTGACATATTTTTGTACAATTTGGGATAACTGTATTGATTGTAATGTTTGAATTGCTTGATATACAATTGATGTTTGCTTTGGTGATCTCTGTGAGATGAGTTCTGTACCCGAACTCGAGTGCACCTTAGGATAGGAGAATTGCATAGTCTTGTTGACTGGTGTGGAGTATTCCTTAGCCAGTTGACTTGCGAGTCCATTCACTTGGTGGAGGTCATGTTGGATTAATAAGGTCACACAAGTTATTTGTGGTTAGGCATTATTCTTTCAATCATGTGCCTTAGAAGCCAAGGACCTTAGTTTACCAAGCCCATCTTGGCCTATCTTTAGGACGTAGTGCGGAGGTCGTTCAGATGTAAGATCTGATACGATTGTTACGCGATACTACACTCATAAGAGTCTCTCTTGAGAATATTTTTGGAATACGAGTATTCGTTCCTCCGATAATATCCGAAAGATGGGACAATGATTATGGGAACCTCTGGTAGAACATGTTCGGCAGGTTTAAACCCTAGTACACTCCCTTTGGGTGGTTCTTAACCGAGACTCCATGCTCGTGACTCTCAGCAAACCTGTGATTCATGGTTGAGTCGTTCAGACAACCTTAATATCAATGGAACCTGGGTGTTGATAAGGTGTAAACCATAATCCACCAAAACGGATGATTGATATTAAGGATGTTCGAGCCGGTTCATGTACCGTTAATATCAATGGAACTTGGGTGTTGATAAGGTGAAAACCATAATCCACCAAAATGGATGATTGATATTAGGGATACTATGAGCTTTCCCATGACCTTTGTCTGGTGTGACTTGCTTGATCCTTGAGTGTGATTGTTGCATTCACGCATTCATGCATTCATCTGCATCCATACCATCAGATAAAAAGAAAATTTTCAAGGAACTCAAAGGAGTTTATTTGCAAAAAATTTCAAACATGGAAAAAACCGAAATTTTTTTTACCTGATATATCTGATGAGATATTCTCATATATGATCAAAATGTTAATATTTCAAAGTTTGCAAATAAAACCCTCGAGTTCCTTTGAAATAAAAACCAAGCATATGCACAAACACTTCATGCATCATTTGCATAAGCGGGTGTTTTGTTCCGGTCTCCCGTCCTGTGGTCTGACCCTGCGATCTTCATTTATTTTGGAGACGCACTTCGCCGGTACTACACCAGAGCCAACTCTGCCAGATTTATGGACCGTTTTGAGCAAGAGAGTTGTGAACTCAAGGGGGAATTTGCCAGACTAAGTGCTTTTGATGGATTTATTCCTGTTGCTGGTTTAGGGAAGATGATTGAGCTTGAAGACAACAGATCCCGGGCTGGCATTGGCTATTCCTCTGGGGCATTCAACGAGCAAGGTTTGTTCAAGAGTGGAGGATTCATCCATGGTGATCAAGCTGAAGAAGCTGCTGCTATCTTGGAAGAGGATGCAGAGGATTTGAGCAATTTCATCATACCTGGTGGGGTCTGCCACAATTGGGTCGCTGTAGATGTTCCTACAGTCATCCATAGATCAGAGTAATGATTCATTTTGTTCAAAACCCTTCTCCCATGCCAAAAGGAGGAGTGATGACATTGTTGGCAGCATTTATACGATGATATTTTCATTCAATTAATGCATTGTTAAACATTTGTTTTTCCATTTGTTTTCACTTTTTGCTTTTTGCATGAAATCAGTGATCACAAAAAACCCATAAAAAACAAGAATAAAAACAACATTTTTCATCTGCATAATGACTTGTTTGTTTAAATTCTAAAGTTTTTCATTAACCAAAATCATTATGCAGGTTGATTCTAAAACCCATTGAACATAATGATCCAACGCCATCTCCCAATTTTGAATTCCCTATATTCGAGGCAGAGGAAGATGATGTTGAAGGGATTCCTGATGAGATTACCCGTCCCCTTGAGCACGAGAAGAAGATCATTCAGCCGCACCTTGAAGAGCTGGAAACAGTCAACTTGGGGTCTGAGGATTGTGTTCGTATGGTAAAGATTGGGGCACTTCTTGAAGAGTCTGTCAAGAACAGATTGATTGAGTTGCTACGAGAATATTCTGATATCTTTGCTTGGTCGTATGAAGACATGCCGGGTTTAGATACAGATATTGTGCAACATTTCCTGCCTTTGAAGCCTGAGTGCGTGCCTGTGAAGCAGAAGCTCAGAAGAACTCATCCAGATATGGCAGTGAAGATCAAAGAGGAAGTTCAGAAGCAAATTGATGCGGGGTTTCTGGTGACTTCTACATATCCTTAATGGGTGGCCAATATTGTGCCTGTTCCTAAGAAGGACAGAAAAGTCCGTATGTGTGTTGATTACAGAGATTTGAATAAAGCTAGTCCGAAAGATGATTTTCCTCTGCCACACATTGATATGTTGGTAGATAATACAGCTAAATTCAAAGTCTTTTCGTTTATGGACGGATTTTCCGGATATAATCAAATCAAGATGGCACCCGAAGATATGGAGAAGACAACATTCATCACACCTTGGGGAACATTCTGTTATCGAGTGATGCCCTTCGGTCTTAAGAACGCCGGAGCCACGTATCAGCGAGCTATGACTACCTTGTTTCATGATATGATGCACAAGGAGATAGAGGTCTATGTTGATGATATGATTGCTAAGTCCCGAACGGAAGTTGAACATGTTGAGCATTTGTTGAAGCTTTTTCAGCGTTTGAGGAAGTTTAGACTTCGTCTGAATCCGAACAAATGTACTTTTGGAGTCCGTTCCGGCAAGTTATTGGGTTTCTTTGTCAGCGAAAGAGGTATTGAGGTTGATCCTGCAAAGGTTAAAGCAATACAAGAGATGCCTGCGCCCAAAACTGAGAAGCAAGTCCGAGGTTTTCTTGGCCGCTTGAACTACATTTCCAGATTTATATCCCACATGACTGCCACATGTGCGCCGATATTCAAGCTCCTTCGGAAGGATCAGTCTCATGATTGGACCGAGGATTGCCAGAAAGCTTTCGACATTATCAAAGAATATCTGTCTGAACCTCCGATCTTGTCTCCGCCTGTGGAAGGAAGACCTCTGATTATGTATTTGACTGTTCTTGAGGACTCGATGGGTTGTGTACTCGGTCAGCAAGATGAATCAGGGAAGAAAGAATCCGCTATATACTACCTTAGTAAGAAGTTTACTGATTGTGAGTCTCGGTACTCAATGCTTGAGAAGACGTGTTGTGCTTTGGCTTGGGCTGCTAAGCGTTTGCGCCAGTACATGATAAATCATACAACTTGGTTGATATCTAGAATGGATCCAATCAAGTATATTTTCGAGAAGCCTACTTTAACTGGGAGGATTGCCCGTTGGCAGATGTTGTTGTCTGAGTATGATATCGAGTATCGAGCTCAGAAAGCAATCAAAGGTAGTATCTTGGCTGACCATTTAGCACACCAGCCGATTGAAGATCATCAGTCTGTTCAGTATGACTTCCCTGATGAGGAGATTCTGTATTTGAAAATGAAAGATTGTGATGAGCCTACACTTGATGAAGGTCCGGAACCTGGTTCCAGATGGACGATGGTGTTTGATGGCGCTGTAAATCAGTACGGAAATGGAATTGGGGCAGTAATCATTACTCCTCATGGCACACATATTCCGCTTACAGCAAGGCTAACTTTCAAATGCACGAATAACATGGCTGAGTATGAGGCCTGTATTATGGGATTGGAAGAATGTATTGATTTGAGAATCAAGCATCTTGATGTGTATGGTGATTCGGCCCTAGTTGTTAATCAGATCAAGGGTGATTGGGAGACGAATCAG
The DNA here is from genome assembly GCF_024323335.1 of Lathyrus oleraceus. Classification (NCBI taxonomy): domain Eukaryota; kingdom Viridiplantae; phylum Streptophyta; class Magnoliopsida; order Fabales; family Fabaceae; genus Lathyrus; species Lathyrus oleraceus. The sequence goes on from NC_066585.1 coordinate 476,210,630, forward strand.
CCAGGTCTCATCCCGTACAGAGATTATGCGAGAAGGATTTCAACTTTCTTTACAGAAGTTGATTTTCATCATATTCCTCGAGAGGATAATCGGATGACAGATGCTCTTGCTACACTTGCTTCGATGATTATAGTCAAGTATTGGAATGAAGTGCCCAATATTGCCGTGATGCGCTTGGATAGACCAGCTCACGTATTTGCAGTAGAAGAAGTGAATGATGACAAGCCTTGGTATTTTGATATCAAGAATTTCCTCCAGAACCAGGTTTACCCACCTGGGGCATCTGTGAAAGATAGGAAAACTTTGAGAAGGTTGTCAGGCAGTTTCTACCTCAGTGGTGAAGTGCTGTATAAGAGAAATTTTGATATGGTTTTGCTCAGATGCGTGGATAGACACGAAGCAAACCTGTTGATGACTGAGGTCCATGAAGGTTCATTTGGTACTCATTCCAATGGACATGCTATGGCTAGAAAAATGTTGAGAGCAGGCTACTATTGGCTGACAATGGAGTCTGACTGCTGCAAGTATGTGAAGAAATGCCACAAGTGTCAGATTTATGCGGATAAGATTCATATTCCTCCGACACTTCTGAATGTGATTTCATCACCATGGCCTTTCTCTATGTGGGGAATTGACATGATCGGCATGATTGAGCCGAAAGCGTCCAACGGACACAGGTTTATTCTCGTAGCAATTGATTACTTCACCAAATGGGTCGAAGCCGCTTCGTATGCGAACGTGACTAGACAGGTGGTTGTGAGGTTTATCAAGAACCAGCTGATTTGCCGTTATGGTGTGCTAGATAAGATCATTACTGATAATGGATCTAATCTGAATAATAAGATGATGGATGAGTTGTGCGCTGAATTCAAGATTGCACACCATAATTCCTCTCCTTACAGACCCAAGATGAATGGGGCTGTTGAAGCTGCTAATAAGAATATTAAGAAGATTATTCAGAGGATGACAGTTACGTACAAAGATTGGCATGAGATGCTGCCATTTGCTTTGCATGGTTATTGTACATCTGTCTGCACTTCAACAGGGGCAACCCCTTTCTCCCTTGTTTACGGCATGGAGGCTGTTCTCCCAGTAGAGGTGGAGATCCCATCAATGAGAGTCTTGATGGAAGCCAAGTTGACTGATGCTGAATGGATTCAGAGTCGTTATGACCAGTTGAATTTGATCGAAGAGAAGCGATTAACTACCATGTGTCATGGTCAGTTATATCAGCAGAGAATGAAGAAAGCATTCGATAAGAAGGTCAAGCCTCGTGTGTTCCGAGAAGGTGACCTCGTGCTCAAGAAAGTCTTGTCTTTCGTGCCCGATTCCAGGGGCAAGTGGACTCCAAACTACGAGGGTCCATATGTTGTTAAGAGAGCCTTTTCAGGCGGTGCTTTGATGCTTACAACAATGGATGGGGAGGATTTCACTCGTCCTGTGAATTCAGATGCAGTCAAGAAATACTTTGCCTAAAAAAAAAGTATATGCAAATGAAAAACAGAATAGCTCGCTAAGTTGAAAACCCGAAAGGGCGGCTTAGGCAAAAATGAGCGTCTCAATGGAGAACCCGCAAGGGCAATCCAGGCAAAAGTTAAAGACATAAAAAAAAAGTATATTTGCATCCCGCTAGATTGAGTACCTCACCCTGGGGCAATCTAGGCAAAAATTAGGGATTTGGCAAGTAACTGTATCCTGACAAGACTTTCTGTTCCACAACTGTCTTTTCGTCAGAGATTCTCGATTCGTCGTCAACTGAAGCTTCGAATACATCGAGATTCAAATTGGTAGAGAAAGGATCATTATGTTCAATGTAGCCCTCTTCCAATATATATCACTGATTTCAAATTTGTACAGATCTATGGAGTCTTGCCATTTGCAGGCTACCATTCCATCAAATCAAATTGAGCTTTTTATCCAATTATTTGCACTCTTATTTGTTTCAATTCAACAAATGTTTTGCATGTTTTAATTGATAAAATGTCATTGTTTTAAACAAATAAATTTTTAAAAATTGTTGTTTTAAACAAAGTGAACATTCACAATGACAAAAGGATACTCAAGAATTTCTCAGTGCTCTCCCGAGGGTGGCATGATCTCTGACAGGTAAGACATTTGTTCATATTCCTGGTTTGGTTGTATCCTCTTTCTTTAGTTTTGTTGTAGGGGTTGTTCCCCAAGCAGAGCTTTTGTAGGGGTTGTTCCCCAAGCAGATGTTGTTGAAGACGTCGTTTTCTTCTCCAGCAGTTTTCTCTCCCCATCACGGGTGTTTTCCTTTTGGAAGATTCAGTAATTGATGGTTTGAAATTCTGGTACCCCGTCACTCTCCCTAGTGCAGTCACCAGATGAGTTGTTGCTTCTTTCCTCAGCACAGTCGCTAGTGGAATCTGTGATATATCCCCAAAGTAGAGCGCTTGTGGAAGACTTCGTTTGCTCCAGCAGTACCCTCTTCCCCGGCCAAGTCGCCAGCGGAGTTGCTATATCTCCCCATCAGTGCGCTTATCCCTTCAGCGGGGCAGTGATTGTGTTCCTCCTCAACAGTCGTGGATGTTCTCCTCAGAAGGTGTAGTATTTGGTGGTTGATCCCCAGCTCTCTTCCATATCCCCAGTGGATTCCCCAGCCGTTAGTAGATTTGTGGTTTGGCGGATTGTATTTGTGCAAAATCCCTAATGGAGTTGGTATTCCCCAACAGAGTCAGGATTGTATCTGCAATAATCCCCTCAGAGTCTCCGTCAGGGCTGGTATTCTCGACAGAGTTGCTTCTGTGGCAGTTTCCGCTTGTTGAAACCTCCGTTTCCCCAGTAAGATCGGTTGGTGGTCTATCATCCCGAGATCTGGTTGATTTCCTGATCGCTTTGGATCCTCAGTAGAGTGGCTTGTTGCAGAATCTACTTGTGTGATCTGTTCTTCCTTCTCAGTGGGTGTATTCCCCGATGGAGTGGCTACTTGTGTTCTCCCCAGGTAGATTTGCTTGTGCAGTGGATTCTACATGGATGATCTGTTCTCCCTCAGTGGGTTGTTGCCCAGTGGAGTTATGTGAAGTTGCTTTCATAGCAGTTCTTGCTTGTGCAGTGAGCTCTTGTTCCCCTGCAGATGTCTCGGGATTTCTCTCCGTCCTCCCCAACAGATTTGTCTTTGTGGCCGTTGTTGCCTGTTGTGACTTTCTGTGCCAGTTGGGTTGTTTGCTGATCCATCACTCAGAGATTTGGTGTTTCCTGATATCTCTGATCTTTTGCCTCCCCGCAGATCTTTGCTTTGTAGCATTGAAGATCTCTAGCAGATTGGCTTTCCAGTTGGTTTTCCCCTGGAAGTATAGTACCGGGCGTTTGATTCCTGGACCTGTTGTGTTAGCAATGTCTGTTTTGTCAGCATTCATCAAACATAAATTACGCATATTCATGCATATTCATAAACATTCAGATATTCATGTTGCATTTTTGCCATATATCCTTTGTTTGTTGTCTCCTGCTTTGGGTGATATAGATCTCTCCTATAGATCTTCACAAGCAGATGTCGGGTGTTTAATCTCTCCCTATAGAGTCAGCCCCGTAAGCAGAAAGTGTCTGTCTTTCCTTCTGCAGTTCCCCACGGAGATATATCCTCGTGGATGACGGTTTCTTCCGTTTTCTCCCAACACATATATTGGGATGGATGTTCCTATTGAGTTATATCCTCATAGGACGAGTCTTGATTCAGTCTGTCTTTTCGGATTAATCCTGAATTGGCTATTTGTCAACTGTTTCTTGTGCTTCCCTGTGGAATAAATGAATGAATTGCCCAGTAACCGGCAATAATTCTTTTATCCCCAGCGGAGTTTTGGGCCTCTACCCAGTAACCGGTAGTTGTAAGTCCTATTTTCCTTACTTTTTGGCAGAATTTGTGGTTATATACCTTTTATTCCTCGGCAAGGAGTCGTTGGTTGTCTACCCAGTAGTCGGTAGTCGTAAATCCTATTTTCTTACTCTCCAGCAGAGTTTGTGGTTTGTTATAAACCCTATTTGTGTTTCCCGTGCGGATTTGTGATTCTTTCATTCCCCACGTGGAATTGTTGGTTTTCTGCCCAGTAGTCGGTAGATGTAAACCCTGATTCGTGTTTATCCCCACCAGAGTATGGCTACTACCCTGTATTCGGTAGTTGTAAGTCCTATCTCTTTTCCCCTAGCAGAGGTAACCTTTGTGGTTCGTTCTGGTTGGTGGTGGATTTTGTGCTGTTGTGGTTTTATCCCCAATAGAGTTGGTGTCTCTCTGTGGAATAAGTTGAATAATTGTTCAATATTTGGCGTTCATTCACCTTATCCCCAGTTGAGGTTGTGGTCTTCTACCCCGTATTCGGTAGTTGTAAATCCCATGTTATGATTTTTTCTCCCTAGCGGAGTTTGTGCCTCGTGGTACAGGTGGATAATTGCCGGTTGCTAGCAATTTTATCCCAGCTGAGTCTTTGGTTTTCTACCCAGTAGTCGGTAGTGTTAAACCCCTTGTTTCCTCAGACAGAGTTTTTGGTCTTCTACCCCGTATTCGGTAGTTGTAGACCCTAATTTCTCCCCTTTGCAGAGTTGACCTTGTTGTTCATCCTAACCGATGATGGTTACTCTTTGTGGTTATCATCATTCGTTGTTCGATGTTGATATTCCTTCTTTGCTTGTGGACAATTGTCGTATGCTCGCAATTGTATCCTCAGCAAGTCTTTTGGATCATTGTCGTATGCTTGCAATGTTATCCCTTTGAAGTTGCCAGTGGGTCTTTTCACCGTTTGCTAGTGATTTGTTCCCCGGATCATTGATTGTTTATCAATGCATTCCCAGCTATTCGTTGTGGATAATTGCCGGATGCTTGCAATTCATCCTCAGCAGATCGCCTTTCATTTACCCGTTTGCTTGGTAATGATTGTTGCTCCCTTTGATTGGTCATTTTTATATACCTAGTTTGGTATCCCGATGCCTTTCTTTTCGGTTTATTTATCCTTTGTTAACCCAGTAACCGGTTATGGATAATCTTCCATGCGAGTATGTTATCCACGTTCTGACGGTAATGGATAATATATCTCATGCACTCTTCAGTCGAAGCCTTTTGTGTTTCCCTAGTCGAGCAAGATTCGTTGTTCCTTTGTGAAATCGAATATCCTTTGTTTTCGGATAATTGCCGGATGCTTGCAATTTATCCCTTTGAGTTGTCTTTCGTTTACCCATATGCTTGGTATCGATTGTCTCTCTTTTTGGTTAGTCACCTATTATATGCCCTAACCGGTATCTCTGGTGTCTCTTCCTATCGAGTATATTATTCACGTTCTGACGGTAATGAATAATATGTCTCATGCGCTCTTTGGTTGGAATCCTTTGTTGATCTTCCCCAGTAGAGTAAGATTCGTATTCTTTGTAGAATCGAATATCCATCCTTTAACCAGTTTGTGTTTTGGATGATGAGTGTTTTGGCAGTAAAAACCAATCCACGTTTTCGGTAGATCACCTATTATATACCCAGTAACCGGTATCCCTGGTGTTTCTTACCATGCGAGTTTATTATCTACGTTCTGACGGTAATATATAATATATCTCATGCGAGTATTCTATCCACGTTCTGACGGTAATGGATGTTATATCTCATGCACTCTTTGGGTTTGTGTCCCCAGTTGAGTAAGATTCGTCTTCCCGTTGTGGATTCGAATACCCATCATGTAAGTCGATTTGCTTATTTCAAGCCCTCCTTTCGGATGATGAGTGTTTTGGCAGTAAAAACCAATTCACGCTTTGGTCGGTCACCTATTATATACTTCGGTATCCCTGGTGTTCCCTCCTTTCTGCTCCCTATTATGACCTTGGTCCCCTGTGGAGTGAGATTTTCCTGAGTTGATGTACCTTTTTAGGTCTTTCTCAGATGTTTGGTTGATTGATATCTCTCACCCTTATACCGGTCTTAGATATTAATTCTTCCTGAGTTTGTTGCCCTTATACCGGTAACACCTCATTCTTGTTGCTTTTCCCCAGGAGAGTCTCTTTGTTAGACACTGTCCCGATGGAGTTTCTTGTGGTGATTTTTACCCTTTGCTGTATTGGCGTTTTCCCCAATATATACATTTTTCCCCGGCAGGGAGGTTCTTTGTGAATCTTATCCTGGTCCAAGTCCGGATTCTCATCCGAAGTATCCTTTGTGGATAGTTTGAGTCAACTTGTGCCTTTCCAATGGATGTGTTGTCCTTTGGAATTCTTTCTTTTCCCCAATGTGAGTGTCATACGGTGAACTGACTTTAATGTGTTTTTAATCGCAATGTCGCGGTTAGCAAGAGTCGCCACCGACTTTTCTTTTATCCAATAAGGAAAGGTGGAAAAGAACAGGAAAGACCTTAATTTAGATTCTTAGGTTCGGGAGGTACATTATATAAAGGGAAGGTGTTAGCACCCTTTGTATCCATGGTTATCCATGGGCTCTTAATTGCTTGATCACTTATGTTTGTCTGAAAAAAGTGGTGGTGAATTGTTTAGAAAATGTTTTGAAAAGAGAACTTAACTTTGTAATGATTCTTGCATGAATGTATACAAAGTGGTTATCTCGTTTAGTTTAGAAAGTTGTTTAGAAAAATATAACTCGGTAATGATTCTAGTATGAATGTATACCAAGTGGTGGTTTTCTAAAAGATGTTTTGAAAGGTATGGAGTGTGAAAAATATTTTAGGTTGTGGATAAGCAATTAAGAGTTATACCTACCCAAGGTCTTTACAAGTATTTCCTATCCTTATGAGGGGTAAAATTGTCCTTACTATTGAGGAGTAAGTAGTTTTATCCTTTGGATGCAAAAGGGACATCGTAGGGTCATCGATTGGTCATTGAAGGCAACATTTGTAAGGATACCTTAGCATTCGAAGGGACGATCATCATTTAACCATAGGCTACACCGAAGGGTCATCGAGGGACAAAATCATATATTCGAAGGCAACATCCGAGGGACTATGATTTATTTTATAGGGACATGATGATTTGATCGAAGGGTCATTGCTAAGAGTATCCCCACATTCGCGGGACATGACCATAGTACCGTAATACCGTAAGGTAACAAAGAGAGGTCCAAGATCGCATATTTAAAGGCAAAGTTTTACAATTAATTAGATAGCCGTAATCGATTAGGTAATTAGGTCCACATTAAAATTGATGAAATCAATACATTAAAATCAACTAGGTAATTTAGGATGCATCTCCACATTAAAATTAAGTAATTCAGAATCCATCTCCATAAGGGTATCCCAGACATAAGGTGGAATACCTAGCCGACCGTTTCCTCGGGAATATGTAAGCCTTTACACCATTCAGCACACGGGTTAGAGCATCGAAATAAAGTACAATTGGAAATTGCACCACAACACAACAGTCATTAAGTCAGGCCAAATAATGCAGAATTATAATGAATCTTGATCAGATAAACATAAGGCAGAACAGAAAAGAAACAAAACAGCCACTGTCTTGTTCGCTCCTGCTTCGCCTAGCGAAGGCTTAGCGAGTGCTCGCTACCAGCTCGCTTAGCGATGTGCTAGCGAGCGGCTGCTGGTTTTGAATTTGATGGCAGCATGATCTCCGGAACCCTGAACTTTGTGGCATTGAATTACAGGAATAGCATGGACAAGCATTCAGGATATTCAAGCATATTTAAATTCATACATGAAATCATATTACATATCCGAAAATTTAATCATGAGGCCTTATGGATGTAGAGGTTACCGATTAAAAGCATAAAGCAGTAATGATGCGCAAACCTGTTTGCAACTGAGAGGCGATGTTGAAAGGACTGATCACTCTTGGTATCGGATGGAGTTGGGCGGCGGTAGCTTCGGCGCGGATGAGCGGCCTTCAGGGTTTCTTTACTCGGAATACTCTAAGTTGATCTTCAGGGTTTCTATGCCAGGGTTTCCGTCCGTCTTTTTCTGTTTTTCCTCCCTTTTTTTGGTGACTGAAGTGTCGGTATTTATAGTGATTGTGGTGACCTAATGGGCTCAGAATGAAGCCCAAAATTCTGATATATCGTAAGCTTCGCTAGGCGAGCGTTGTAGCGAAGGGTTCGCTAGGCGAAGGATTTGCTCGCCTAGCGAGCAGGTCATTTGTGACCTAATGGGCTCAGAATGAAGCCCAATAATTCTGGTATTCGCAAGATTCGCTAGGCGAAGGAGTTGCTCGCCTAGCGAGCGAGCTAGTTTGGGCTTTTTTCTGGATTGGGCCTGTTGTGAGCTGGGCTTTTGTTCCTTTAAGGTCAGTGCCTTGCAGAATAAGTTGGAGTGCTTCGAGAAATGTTTTGCAAGATTAATGGGCAAATTTTGGGGTATGACAGCTGCCCCTGTTCAATATTCTTGAACCGAGAGAGTTAGGATGGCAGGTATGCCACTCGTGGTCTGGAGGTGGAAGATTATTGAACACTAGAATGCCCCAAAAATTTGCACTTGTCAAATAGTCTTGATGGAGATGGGCTTAAAGATGCCATCCAGGAAGTTTGATGATGAGAGCTTCAGATTGTGTCGTACGTTAGACGATATCTGAAGCCATGGGTATCATACCGGGTCATACGCTAGACCGTATAGTGAGTCCTCCATTATGCTGTCGACTTCGCTGGGGAGTCAGAGTGTGTTATACGCTGTTGGGGATAAAGGATCAGAATGGATCATACGCTAGACCGTATCTGAATAGCAGAGTGAGTTGTTCATTAGGCGGATGACTTTGCTGGGGAGGAAAGATCAGAATGGATCGTACGCTAGATCATATTTGAGGGGATGAACATCCAAATGGGTCGTACGCTAGGCCGTATTGGAGTTGCAAAAGGAGCCGTCTATTAGGCTGTATCTGAGGATGAAAGGGGAGTCGTACGCTAGACTATGCTTCAGAATGTACCGTACGCTAGGCAGCATATGAGGACTTGAAGGTCTAACTGGATCGTACATTAGACCGTCTTTGAGCAGAATGAGCCGTCCGTTAGGCTGAATCTGATGATGAAAGGGGAGTCGTACGCTAGACTATGCTTCAGAAATGTACCGTACGCTAGGTAGCATCTGAGGACTTGAAGGTCTAACTGGATCGTACATTAGACCGTATTGGAGTTGTTGAAGGTTAGAATGGATCGTACGCTAGATCGCATCTGAGTTGAAGGAGTCATATGTTGAGCTGAATCAGAATGAACCGTACGCTAGGCTATATCTGATAGTATTTGTATATGTTGTATTTGCAATAAATGTCTGGGATGGGCTTATAGATGCCATCGTTAGGAGGATGTCAGAATGAATGTTGACATGGGGTATATCTGAAAGATGTAGTTGAATCCTGAATGTAATTGATAAAGATGTCCGTCTGAATGGATCTTTGTTTTGACTGTATCAAGAGGATAATTAACCTGAAAAATAAAGTTAGCTGCATGCCATGTCATGATGCATGAGATGTTTTATGCCTATGAAAATAAATGCGAACAATGTATGCATGCGTATGCTGTGAAATGACGTAATGAATGAATTATGCATCTGAAATAAATGCGAACATTGTATGCATGTATGTGATGTGAAATGATGTAATGAATGCACTATGCGTCTGAAACGTTCTTCCAGGGGACTCTACTGGGGAAATAAATCTAGTCTTCTGGTCGGAGATATTTGTATTGATGACCCTGTCTCAGCTGGGGGTATTTGATTTCTGTCTGATGGTAGAAACATTCGACAGAGCCTGGCTGGGGATAGAAGAGATGACTAATTCGTCTAGTGATGCCAATTTCTTCTGGGGCATAACTGGTTTTTGTTGGGGAATCGAATTAGCAACGGATTCATTCGGAAGCGTGATTAGACCTTCTCCTCGATCCTGAAGTCGTGTAGTAATTGCTATTACTATTCTAGGCATGCATTTTTTGTAAACATTGATCATATTCAAATGCATAAATCAATTCAAATTAAATCAATGGACGTTTACGCAAACAAAACAGAAAAGTAAAAACGAAATCATCTTTTTGGAAATAAAATTGTATTGATTTTGAAAGAGGGCCTGTAAACAGGCAATTCGTGTACAGGGAGACAGAAATCCTAGTAAGAGGAAATTGTCAGGCAAACAAAGAGAAAGCTATGCAGAAAAAGTCCTATTGATTTTAACTCCACTACTGTCATTATGTCTTCAAGCATCTCATCCCCTGCTGTCGGATAGAAGTGATTGGCTTGTTCAGTCCTTGGAACTTGGGTGAAGCTGACGGAGAACGGGACATAGTCATACGCTTTCATCCCTAATTTTTGCCTGGACCGCCTTTTAGGTTTTCAGTCCACCAGGATACCCTTTTTTGCCCAAGCCGCCCTTTCGGGTTTTCGACTTGCCGGGTGTACATTTTTATATGTTTATCCCTAATTTTTGCCCGAACCCTTTTGGTTCGTCGGGATGCCCTTACTTTTGCCTAGATACGTCGACCTAGCGGGTCTCTTTTATGCGTAGTATTTTTTAACTATGTCTGCGTTCACGGGATGTGGGAAGTCTTCGCCATCCATCGTAGCAAGTATCATGGCTCCACCGGAGAATACCTTCTTAACTACAAATGGCCCTTCGTATGTGGGAGTCTATTTGCCTTTGGAATCACCTTGTGGTAGAATGATACGCTTTATCACCAATTCGCCGATTTTATACACCTGTCTCTTGACCTTTTTGTTGAATGCCTGGGTCATGCGCTTCTGATATATCTGCCCATGACAAACAGCCGCAAGTCTCTTTTCATCAATCAAATTTATCTGATCGAGTCGAGTCTGAATCCATTCATCCTCGTCTAGACCTGTCTCTTTCATGATTCTTAAAGAGGGAATCTGAACTTCCACCGGTAAGACGGCTTTCATTCCGTAGACTAAAGAGAAAGGAGTTGCCCCTGTCGAAGTGCGTACTGAAGTGCGATAACCATGAAGAGCAAATGGTAACATCTCATGCCAGTCTTTGTACGTTACTGTCATCTTTTGTATGATCTTCTTGATATTCTTATTAGCAGCCTCCACGGCGCCGTTCGTCTTTGGCCGGTACGGAGAAGAGTTATGGTGTTTTATCTCGAACTGCGTGCAGAGTTCAGTAATCATCTTGTTGTTCAAGTTGGAGAGAGCAGGTTTTCCAAATGTATATTTGATAAGATCCATCTTAGAAATCAATAAAGTGGTATGATTCAACATATACTGTCTTAGTCGGCGAGCAGCCCACGCCAAAGCACAACAAGCTTTCTCGAGCTGTGAGTGTCTTGTTTCACAGTCGGTACCTTTTTGCTAAGGTAGTATATGGCATGCTCTTTTCGACCAGACTCGTCATGTTGCCCCAGCACACCCTATTGGATTTTCTAACACGGTCGAATACATGATTAGAGGTCCTCCTTCAATTGGTGGCATCAGAATTGGAGGTTCTTGGAGATACTTCTTGATTTTGTCTCAGTAGTTTGAAGATGGATTTGTAAGTAGCGGTCAAATGGGAGCTAAATCGGGCGACGTGGTCCAGATTCACAATTTCGATCGATGCCTCATGCGGCAGAATAGTCCTTTCTTCTTGCAGTAGTCTGGCAAGTTCTCAGGTACTTCACAATCTTCCTCACTTCCATCCTCGGCTTGGTAGATCGGATTTTCAAAGTCATAATGAACAGTAGCAGAATTACTATCAATAGGATCCAGAGTGGATATGGATCGGTAATTTGTTACGTGAGTGTGTGCAAGAAAACATAGCTTTGTTTAAAAGATGACAGGAAAGATAAAGAGCGCAATATTTGAATGCCAAAAAAATCCATTGATTCATTGAATGTGAATATGCTTATGAAAATGACAAACATTTAACCAAATTTGATACATTAGATGAGTAATAACAATTACTCCTGACTAAAGGAAATCAGGATAGTGTCTTCAGCCTTCCAATTATTGAGTCCGTCACCAATTGTTGGGAAAATCCAGCTATCCAAGTCATAATCGTTATCAGTATCTTCCATAGCATTGACAGTCTCGTCAAGATTAGGCAGAGGAGCAATGATGTCATTAGGAGTCTCCGGAGGATCAGAGGTAATCGTCTGTATCTTTCCACTTCGAATGCCGCGTTCAACATGCTCACCTGTTAATATAAGTTCAGTGAAACCTGATGAGGAACTTCTCAATAGATGGCTGTAGAATGGGCCAGTCAGTGTGCTCATGAACATGTCCACTAATTCTCGATCAGTCATGGGGGGTTTGACTCTGCCAGCCAAATCTCTCCATTTTTGAGCATATTCTTTGAAGCTTTCTTTAGATCCCATAGTCATATTCTGCAACTGTAGCCGAGTAGGCGCTAGTTCAGAATTATACTGGTAATGCTTGTAGAAAGCTGTCGTTAAATCAGTCCAGGTGCGGATGTCAGAGCTCTCGAGCTGATAGTACCATTCTAACTGTGTGCCAAACAGACTCTCTTGGAAGAAATGGATCCATAGTTTCCTATCAGTGGTATACGGCTGAATCTTTCTCACATAAGCTCTCAGATGCATCTGAGGACAAGATGCCCCATCGTATATAGTGAAAGTGGGGATCTTGAATTTGCGAGGAATGACCACATCAGAGACCAGACCTAAGTTTTCGAAATCCAGACCGGGCGCCTTCTGACCCTCCATAGCTAGCATACGTTCTTCCAGCAACTTGTACTTATCATCCTTTGGAGAGTACTGTTCATTTTCATAATCTTCATCGTCGTCCTCAGGGTTGAAGGGATCAACATTCTCATCTTCTGAATCTGTCTCTGTTTCCTCTTCTTGATCCTTCGGAATTCTGATTTTGACTCCCGCGGCCTGTCCTTTAAGCCTTCTTCCCGGGTTAATGTAACTCACAGGTTTCTTGTCTTTTTTCTTCTCGAGCAAAAGAGCCTTCAATTCCTCCTGCCCCTTGGATAAGTTCAAGATCATCTCCTGGAGTTTAGCATTCTGAGCCTGGAGATCTTTGACAATTTGTTCGAGGGCCATTTTTCTGTTTGGAGGAAAACCGTGAGAACACTGATCCCTTAGAATACCTGTTATGCTATGTTATGTTATGCTATGCAATGTATGAAATGTTTTCAATGTTTAAAGTCCTTGAAATGGTTAGTACAATGCCATGATCTCATGATGTTATAATGTTATGATGTTATGACGTTATGTAAATAACAAGCACATGCAAGTCACACAACCATCATTCCTAAGTTTTAAGGCTTGCATGAGTTCCATAGGTAAGTACCCTCCCCACTGAAGTTTGGTTGGTTCAACCTGTCCTAGAATAGTAACCGGGTTCTAGAAGGATCTCAAATCATCGACCTTTCCTTAAGTCCACTTCAGTGCAACGCCAAGTGGTTGACCAAAGCTTCCCTAAAGTCCAATCTCAAAGAGTGTAGTATCGAGTCTCAACCAACCCCAGTCGGAACCGAAGTCAGTTATCTCACTACTTTATAATGGCTAGGATGAGTCAATTAGGGTTCTAAAGGTCTGGTTAATGCTTTGATGACACCACGCGGAAGCCAAATTTTTCCTCAAGTCAACATGAGGAACATCAGGACATCCAAAGTGTCACATTAACCGTAGCCATCATTTTGACCATTCCAGTATACGCCGGATAGTCGCGATGATCTATTGCTACTTACCTAAGGTACACTAGATCCGGGTGTAGGATCTTTCATTCAAGCATAAAGTACCCAAGCAATCCCTTAAAAGTAAATCAGACAATTTGAATAAGTGATCTTGTTTTTAAGGTAACCTCTCTTTTTAAGGGTCCCCAGCAGAGTCGCCAGTTCTGTCATACGGTGAACTGACTTTAATGTGTTTTTAATCGCAATGTCGCGGTTAGAAAGAGTCGCCACCGACTTTTCTTTTATCCAATAAGGAAAGGTGGAAAAGAACAGGAAAGACCTTAATTTAGATTCTTAGGTTCGGGAGGTACATTATACAAAGGGAAGGTGTTAGCACCCTTTGTATCCATGGTTATCCATGGGCTCTTAATTGCTTGATTACTTATGTTTATCTGAAAAAAGTGGTGGTGAATTGTTTAGAAAATGTTTTGAAAAGAGAACTTAACTTTGTAATGATTCTTGCAGGAATGTATACAAAGTGGTTATCTCGTTTAGTTTAGAAAGTTGTTTAGAAAAATATAACTCGGTAATGATTCTAGTATGAATGTATACCAAGTGGTGGTTTTCTAAAAGATGTTTTGAAAGGTATGGGGTGTGAAAAATATTTTAGGTTGTGGATAAGCAATTAAGAGTTATACCTACCCAAGGTCTTTACAAGTATTTCCTATCCTTATGAGGGGTAAAACTGTCCTTACTATTGAGGAGTAAGTAGTTTTATCCTTTGGATGCAAAAGGGACATCGTAGGGTCATCGATTGGTCATTGAAGGCAACATTTGTAAGGATACCTTAGCATTCGAAGGGACGATCATCATTTAACCGTAGGCTACACCGAAGGGTCATCAAGGGACAAAATCATATATTCGAAGGCAACATCCGAGGGACTATGATTTATTTTATAGGGACATGATGATTTGATCGAAGGGTCATTGCTAAGAGTATCCCCACATTCGCGGGACATGACCATAGTACCGTAATACCATAAGGTAACAAAGAGAGGTCCAAGATCGCATATTTAAAGGCAAAGTTTTACAATTAATTAGATAGCCGTAATCGATTAGGTAATTAGGTCCACATTAAAATTGATGAAATCAATACATTAAAATCAGCTAGGTAATTTAGGATGCATCTCCACATTAAAATTAAGTAATTCAGAATCCATCTCCATAAGGGTATCCCACACATAAGGTGGAATACCTAGCCGGCCGTTTCCTCGGGAATATGTAAGCCTTTACACCATTCAGCACACGGGTTAGAGCATCGAAATAAAGTACAATTGGAAATTGTACCACAACACAACAGTCATTAAGTCAGGCCAAATAATGCAGAATTATAATGAATCTTGATCAAATAAACATAAGGCAGAACAGAAAAGAAACAAAACAGCCACTGTCTTGTTCGCTCCTGCTTCGCCTAGCGAAGGCTTAGCGAGTGCTCGCTACCAGCTCGCTTAGCGATGTGCTAGCGAGCGGCTGCTGGTTTTGAATTTGATGGCAGCATGATCTCCGGAACCCTGAACTTTGTGGCATTGAATTACAGGAATAGCATGGACAAGCATTCAGGATATTCAAGCATATTTAAATTCATACATGAAATCATATTACATATCCGAAAATTTAATCATGAGGCCTTATGGATGTAGAGGTTACCGATTAAAAGCATAAAGCAGTAATGATGCGCAAACCTGTTTGCAACTGAGAGGCGATGTTGAAAGGACTGATCACTCTTGGTATCGGATGGAGTTGGGCGGCGGTAGCTTCGGCGCGGATGAGCGGCCTTCAGGGTTTCTTTACTCGGAATACTCTAAGTTGATCTTCAGGGTTTCTATGCCAGGGTTTCCGTCCGTCTTTTTCTGTTTTTCCTCCCTTTTTTTGGTGACTGAAGTGTCGGTATTTATAGTGATTGTGGTGACCTAATGGGCTCAGAATGAAGCCCAAAATTCTGATATATCGTAAGCTTCGCTAGGCGAGCGTTGTAGCGAAGGGTTCGCTAGGCGAAGGATTTGCTCGCCTAGCGAGCAGGTCATTTGTGACCTAATGGGCTCAGAATGAAGCCCAATAATTCTGGTATTCGCAAGATTCGCTAGGCGAAGGAGTTGCTCGCCTAGCGAGCGAGCTAGTTTGGGCTTTTTTCTGGATTGGGCCTGTTGTGAGCTGGGCTTTTGTTCCTTTAAGGTCAGTGCCTTGCAGAATAAGTTGGAGTGCTTCGAGAAATGTTTTGCAAGATTAATGGGCAAAGTTTGGGGTATGACAGTGAGTCCTTTACTTTCTAGTGAGGTCTCTGTTCTAGTCGTGTCTTGTTCACGCTGTGTCAGTTTTGTTTTTCCCTAACTCAGAGTCGTGTCCTGCTCACGCATTCTTTTTTGTTATCCCCTATCAGAGTCCCCAACAAGAGTCTTGTTAGAGTCTCTATTCCTGGTGAGTGTATTACTCCGATGGATCGTCTGTTCTTCTGTGTGAACCATATCCCCACAGAGTTTGTGTCTTTTGCATGCATACATCTGCATCATGAGGTCTCTTAGGGACCAAAATTTGTCTCATTACTGTTATTTAAGTTCATTCTACTGCGTCGAGATGAAGATTTCTAAACTTCACTTCTCCGGATAGAATGACCTTTAATAGGGGCATCTGTAAGACCCCAATTTTTTCCCTAAGATCCCTCATGGCATCATATCATATCATATCATTTGCCTCAAGGATCATTGTGCCCTTTGCTTCCCTCCTTGTGGGTGGGTTATCTTTTGAGTGTGGTTCTTGATCACCAATCATGTTTTGAATTTGTATATCATTGCTTTTCATTTGTTTACTAACCAAAAGTACAAAAATATGTCACCTAACCTTGTTACTTGCAGATGAAGCAACCATTAGGCCAAGACAGTCAAAGTCATTCTTTGAGCAATGGATGGTGGCCATTCTTGAGAATTTGGGCACCATGATCATTCGTAAGAGTTCATATGAGTTGTGATATCATTTTGAATCAAGATCTCAAGTGGTAGAGACTTGAAATTCATCAAAGCATTGTTCAGTCAACCAAAACCCTAGCAAAGTCAACTGTGGTCAACTGTGCATAAAATCAGGGATTTGATGGTGGGAGATGGTTAGAAAGGTCTCATTCATGTCCATACAAGTCTCATGTTACATTTCAAACATCATCATTGAAGAATTTGAGGTCAGATAAAAAGTTTCCAAAAATAGTAAGTGACCTGTAATTTCAAACTGCCAAAAATGGAAAGGTCTTCTCCTCAACTTTACATCATCAAGCAAGCTTCAAATCAAATTTTGTCTAACATGAAAGTTGAAGATCTTGCTCTGACCTTTCCAAAAAGTCCAAGAACATCCATTTCTCATTTGTGGTTGGCAAGTTATGATCAAATCATTGTCAGGGAATTTTGAACTTCAAGCTAGCATAACTTTTGAACCAAAAGGCCAATTCATGTGGTTCTTTTTGGAGCAATTTTCTCTTGATGTGCACTATCATAATCATGCATCACATTTCATTAAAACTCATCACAAAAAAAAGTTCATTTTTCACTTGATTTAATTTGAATTTTTGGAGGGAAAATATCCATTTGAAAAATATGCATGATTTTCAATTCCAATCAATCTCATTTGCATCCAAACAGGTTTTTAAACTTGTTTCAAGGGAAATTCGCACTGTAGCGTATGCCATGCACATGTAAGGGTGAAAAATGTCAATTTGTCAAAACACCTCCAATTCTCTTAATTTGTATTAGCATTGTTTAAACATGATTAGAGTCTGATTAATTAGGAGTATATATAGCATAATCATAACAGAAAATCATAAGGACAATTCACAAATTCAGATCTCAAATTTTTTCTCTCAAATTTCTCTCAATTTTCTCTCATTTTTTTTCTCATTTCTTGAAAGCATTTGCATAGTTCTTGCTCTGTTCATCATATAGCATCATCACTGAACAATTTTCAAGCCAAGAAACACTTGAATTCGTGCATATTTGGAATTGCTCAAAGTGAGAACAACAATGGTGAAGTATTGAAACTGTGGAATCGTGCATAGTTGAGCTTCGATCTTCCTTCCAAACATCTTCATAAGCATTGTAGAAGAACTTCCAAGCATCACAAGTCTTCAATTGCAGCTGAATCAAGTTCTGTTTCTACAAGAGGTTACAATTCGACCTTCATAATTTTGATTTTAGTTGATATAATATGATAGATCTTGGATTGCTGGTTGTTATGAGCATTAAATCGTGTTAAACCATGCCAAGATGAGAGAGAACCGAGCGATTTAAGTTTGATGGATGATTTTTGTTTTGATCGATTCATGCTTGATGTAGTGTTTTTGGATGTGTTAATTGTTGATTATTGATGCTTGATGTTAGATCTATAGAATGCATGGCTTGATTTTTGTTTCTGGAGACGTTAAGAATTTTCTGGAAAATTATGGATGAAGATCATGAAGATCTTCATCGTGTTCTTAAAAATCTGGAAATTACCTGCGGATTTTACCGCAACCTTCATCGCCTCTGCTGCGTTTTTACCTGCGGATTCCTATGCTTTTCCTGCGGATTTTCGCTCCCAGCATGCATGCACGTGGCTAGGGTTTCGGTCTAAACGACCGTGTTTTGCTCATGGCGCGCTTTCCATTTTGAATTCCCACGCGGTTCGATTCCGCTCCAAGGCATTTTCTCATATTGGCTTTTTGCATTTTATTACACCTATGCTTATCATATTCATGTATGCTCATGTATGTTTTTTTATTTCTTTCTTCATTCAAAAAATCATAACTCAAAAAATAATGATCCAATTGATGTGAGATTTTTTATGCCATGTTCCTTGTAATGTCTACTTTTTTTTGGATAATTTTCCAGAATTTGTGCTCGGTTGGATTTTAAAATTGCCTAGGGTTTATGTTTACAGGTCATTCATTGCACAATGCTTGCCATTTCTTCTATGAAATCATGATGTTTGATCCAATGAAGCTGAAATTTTACATGCATAATCTAGACATCTTGACTGATCTTTTGGTATAGAGTTTGTGATTTTTGCATTTCTGGATGTTGAGTTATGATGTGATTAATGGAGGTGTGACAATGTGTGTCACACCATTTCTTGTCGGATTTTCTGATTTTATTTACCATGCCAAATAAATGCTAAATGATCTGAATTTTTGCATGATGCTTGTCCTGGATGTTAAGTGTGATCATGATTTTTTGTAGAATTTTAAGATCCATTTCCAATTTGTTTGATATTTTTCTTTGCTGGTTGGTCATAATTGGGCTTTTGTTGAGTGTTGAACTTCCATGATTTGTGAAATTCTTATGCCTTATCATATGGACTTGAAATTTTACACATGTTTTCTAGACACATTAAAGTTCATTTTGGTTTTGGTTTGGATCATTTATCATTTGTTATCACTGTTTTATGATTGCCTTAAGTTGATGCACCATTTGTGGCCTTGTTTGAGCTTGTTCATGCTTACATTGACTTGTTGATTTTAATTAACATGCTTCCACTCATCCAAATGCCATGATTTTTGGTATGTTGCTCATTTGATGAGTCCTGTTTAGACATGATTTTTCTTGGAATTTATTGAACCATTGTTGATTGGATTTGCCTTTGATCAATCTGTTGCCTATTTGAGCTTCCAACTTGCACACTTTGACATGATTTGTTTATGAAATGAAATTGGTTTATTATTTTGAGATGAGACCACTTGGATATTTTTCTTGATTGATTAAAATTGATTCTTGTGAATTTTCATGTTCTGTTTTAAATTTTTTCCCTATCTTGGACCCTAGGCTTTGACCTAGTGGTTTGCCTCTCATGTTTGAAGCTTTGTTTCAGATTGCACATTCAAGTTACACAATTGATGATGCCTCATCTTGAGAGCATTTGATATTTGCTTTTGCTTACTAATGTGTGTTTTGTAGGTTGAAGTTGATTCAATTGGGATTGACTTGTGGCTTATGCCTTTGATTATATTGGTTGTCTGTTGCATTAACTGTTGGTTGATTGTCTGTATAGCATACTAATTGCGTTTGATGTTTCAACAGGTACCTTAGTTGCTATAGTTCCTTTGTGAACTTGCTTTTGCTTTGCTTGATAGCTTAAGCATTGAGGTATAACATCTCTTCTTCATGTAGTCTGGAAGACCTGGCCTGTTACTTGGCCATGCACCTGTCTGAATTCCTCCTTAAGAGGCAATGTTTGTGATTGTTTATCTTTGTCCCCAAGCAGGAAAAGTCCTTTGATAAGGCAATTGGTAGATAAAAGAGATGTATAGTCCATCTCCTACTATTCTGTGTGTCATCCCTTTGCTCACATTACATGTTGTAGCATTGTGGATCTTAACCCAAGATCTATCGAGTCATTAACTTGTGGAGAGAGTTCCAACTTTCTGAACTCCCACACCTTCTGATATTCAAAGCTCTCCCTGACCAGGGATAAGAGAAATGAGGCACACCCCTCATATCCTTTTCATCTGCTTCACCTTAACTCTCAATGTTAAGGTTAAGAGCACACTTACCTCATTCCAGTTGACTTTAAAGTCTAACCCTTGCTTGAGCCTAATTGCTTGTATATAGTGTGTGCTAACTGAATCATTGATTGCTTATTGGTTCATCTGTACATGTTTGCTTGTTTGCCTTTGTGCATTTATCATCATTAATTGCTCATTATTGCATGATCATCATTTCATATCCTTGTATACATCTTTGTTTGCCCATTGAGGAATCAACTATAAGTCCACTTGTTGGCCATGGTTCCTATGATTTGGAAGGGATTGAGTGTAAGACCACTTCATTGGCCACTCATGTCCTCTTTGCCTAGTGCTTTTGGCTTGTTTGTGGTATGTGAGGATGCAATTGTAAGACCATGTTGTTGGCATTTGTATTCCTATGTGTCGCATCCGCGAAAAACAACCGGCGGGCTAAAACAAAACAACACAGAGCCGCCACCGTGCGTTATTTATCCCAAAAGAGGGAAAGGAAACGCTCAGAGTAAACCTGGGAAAAGCATGGTCTCGCGACCAAAGAGAATGGGATCGGGAGTCGGTTATGCAAAGGGAAGGTATTAACACCCCTACGCATCCGTCGTACTCGACGGGATCCACGCTCAAAAGATAGAAAAAGGGTTGCTAAAACAAAACAGACATCACACACACACACTGAAGACAACACGAAGACAACACAGGTGGGAAAAGGGGGAAGAGGGCTCGCTAGGATATCGCATCCTATGCCTACGTATCTCGTCTGGAACGAGAATCAGAGCTACCGTAGTTCGGCTCACGCACGCCGAAACAAAACACACCACAAAAAGGCAAACATGGAACCCGAACGCCAATCGCTGGACTTACATCAGCTTCCGAACCAGACAAACCCACACTGGAAACCAGATGCCACCTGATGGACTTATACCGGACTCCAAGCATACAACAAGAGGATACGGAATGCCAATTGCTGGGCTTACATCCGTCTCCTAACACACACAAGAAGAAACAAACAACAAGTCACTAAGGAGTCGGGAACTCGAGCCTAGCAACTGTCAAGCACACAGACTAACAGGGAGTCGGGAACTCGAGCCTGATAGCTATCAAGCACAACACACTCAAAAAAAGAAAGGGGTGCCCGGAGAGATCTCGTGCGACCTCCTGCCTACGTACCTCATCTGGTATGAGGATCAGGGCAACGTAGTTCCCCTGAACAGGGGAGAAAGACTAGCCTAACCAGATACAGAGGGAGACACAACTAGGGAGACTATGACTCGAGCCTAGATGTTATCATGCACATCATCCCTAAGTTAAGGTTTGCTATCTATCTTGCTCAAGCAGCAAGCTAATCCTAAACAGGCAAAGCAAAGCATGCAAGCATAATCAAAACAAGGCAAACATTCACAATTAGCACACACTATATCCAGACAAAGTGGGCTCGAACAAAGGATTAGGCTGCAGAAGCAAACCAACTGTATCAGGTGATGTTAGCTCTTAACCCTAACATTGAGAGTTAGGGTGAAGCAGATGAAATAGGAAGTGAGGGGTGTGCCTCACAGCTCTTATCCCTGGCCAGGGAGAGCTTCAGACAAAGAAGTGTGGGTTCAGAAAGTGGGAACCCTTCTACACTTATGATACTGACTCAACTGTACAACTGTACAAGGATCTTGGGTTAGGATCCACAATGCATCAACACCAATTGTGTGAGCAAAAGGATGACTCGACTGAGTAGCAGGAGATGGATTGCACATCTCTTATATCTGCCAATTGCCTTATTCAAAGGTCTTTTCCTGCTTGGGGACAAAAATAAACAATCACAAGCATTGCCTCTTAAGGAGGACTTCAGACAGGTGCCTGGCCAAGTAACAGGCCAGGTCTTCCAGACTACATGGAGTTAGTGATGCTATACCTCAATTGGTTTATACAACCAAGCAACAGCACAAGCAAGTTCAAAATGAACTATAGCAACTAAGGTACCTGAAATCAATCCAACATAATCAGTATACCAGACAGACAAAAGTCAAACAGAAGATTACAAGTCCACAGCACAAACAGATAACAAGCATCAATGTACATAGGTGCAAGCCTCAAGGCCTAAGCATAAATCTCAATGCCTACAAAACAAACTCAAGGTTAGTCATAAACAAGCAATAAACCAGTCCCAATTGAGTGCACATCATCAAGTATAAGCAATTGTGATCTTTGTCCTGAAACAAAGCTCAAACATTAGGCACTAACCACTAGGACATGGCCTAGGGTCAAAATGGGAGCAATAAACAACAACAGAACATGAAACTTATCAAAAATCAAGATCAATCAAATAAGAATCAAATCCAGGTGGTCTCACATTCCTATCATCAACCATTATCATTTCATGAGGCAAAGAGTACAAAGCATGCAATTTAGAACCTCATAGGACCAAACAGAAAGATCCAATTCAAATCAACTCACAAACAATTCAATAAATTCCCAAAAAATTCATGCATCAACTTCAAGCAAGCATAAAACAGAAACCAAACATGATAAATGAGTGAAACCAAAACCATGGAAAACTTCAAGATGTCTATAATACACATGCCAAATTTCAAGTCCATCCAATAAACCACAAGAATTTCACAAAACATATGAGATCATGACTCACAAAAGGTCCACAATTGGTCAAACAGGGGAGAAATTCTCAAACAAATAGGAAATGCATTCAAAAATTCCAGGAAACTTCACAAGCATTCTCAACATTCATAAGTATCATCATGCAAAAATTCAGGTCATTTTGAGTTCATATGGCATGGCAACAAAAATCATTAAGTCAAGCAAGACATGGTGTGACACAAATTGCATGGAAGAACACATCTAATTAAGCATCATCATTTCATGATCAAAACATCAAGCAAGGTGCATGGAAGAACACATCTAAACAAACCCTAGGCCATTCAAAAAATCACACGTGCACAATTTCAATAAAAATAACCAAAAAATAGTAGAGGTTACAAGGATCATGGCACAAAAAATCTCAATCAATTTGTTTTTGTGGTTTAGGAGTTATGGAATTTTGAATGTTGAAAAAAAACAAAAAAAAAAACAATGAAACAAGCATGGTGAACATGTGAAGCATATGGAAATAAATTCTAAAGCAAAAAGGAGAATTGCTTGGGCGAAGGATCGAAGGAGGTTCCACTTTAAAAAGTAGCGCGCGCTACTATAGCTAACACTAATCAACCAGGCAAAACGCGGACATATGGATCAAACAGCCAATTCTGGAAAATTTATCACATTCATCATGTGTTCTTCATACATTCATGCGTCAAGAACAAATGTCCACCAAAATCAACAAAACCTATATCACTGGAAAGGTCTCTCAACGTACATCAACAATGTCACATCAATTAAGCCTAATTCCTCCTAAATCAAAAGTTTCGAAGGAAAACATAATCATGCACAAAACTTCTAATTCACATAACTCTCCCATTTCTCAACGAAAATCAGTGGTTCAAAGTGCAGATTACTCTACTCTCAAAGATCTACAAGAAACCTTAATTGATTTCATGAATTGTCAAACTCAAAAACTCACCTTCAATGATGTGCAGTTGTGAATTCGCGCGAACCAGGCCTTGTAAGTGCAAAACAGATGCTCCTTGATGCTTGAATTGATGAATGGAACAAGGTTTGGATGTTGATTGTGAAGGATCTAGCTCAAAACTCGAATTGCCATTGTTGAAGCTCTCTTTAACAGTCCACGAATTCAACTTGAAAAAGATGAAATCTTGCTTCCAACAGCTTCAATAATGCATGTAGATGATGAATTGATGAAGATCTTGGCACGGTTTATGAAGAAATATGAAGAAAAGTTGAGAGAAGAAGTGAAGAGTTTTTGTGATTTTCAGATCTAGATTGCAATTCTGTTATGGTTAATTAGAAAACAGTTATGATTATGGTTTTATATATAATGTTAATGATGCTGTTAATCATGATTAGTGAAAATGCAAGTGTTTAGACCAAATCAAGTTTTCATGCTAAATGGTAAAATGGCCAATTCACCCTTACTTGTACAAAACCAATGTAACAGTAAAATTTCTGGTTTGGAGCAAGTTTCAAATGATATTTGTGAGCTAATGCAAGTGGAATGGAGTGAAAACAATGCTTATTTCTCAAAATGCACTTTTTCCCTCCACTTTTCAAAATTGGTTCACTTGAAAAATGGACTTTTTATGTGATGAGTTTCAATGAAATGTAATGCTTGTTTTGGATAGGGGGGATCAAAAGAAATTTGCTCAAAAAGGTCTCACTCCATTTGGCCTTTTGAATCAAAAGTTATGCACCTTTGAAATTCAACTTTTCTTGACAACGATCAATCCATAACTTGCCAACCACACATGAGAAATTCATGTTCTTGGACTTTTTGGAAAGGTGAGAGCACGATCTACAACTTTCATGTTGGACAAAATTTCATTTGAAGCATTTTTGGACATGTAATTTTAAGGAGAAAACCTTTCCATTTTTGGCAGTTTTGAATTACAAGTCACTTTCTATTTTTGGAAAGTTTTCATCTGACTTTATTTTCTTCATTGTTGATGTTTGAAATGTCAAATGAAACTTGTTTGGACATGAATGAAGTGTCTCTAACCCTCTCCCACCTCCAAATCCACCAATTGACCTTTGGTTGACTTTTGCTGACTGATAGATGAACTGGCTGTGCATAGATGAAATTGAGCTTCAAACTCCTGATGAAATGGCTCAAACATGAAACCTTAGCTTCCATAAGCTCAACATAACCATAAAATGATCCCCATATCCATCGAAACCCTCATCTCCTTGACAAGCCCTGATTGGCACAATTCAAATGATTAGGGTTGACCAGAGGTCAAAACCCTAATCTCAAGGCATCTGATCAATGATAATGAATCTCTTGGTGATGACAAGACCATGATGATGATGATGTACCATTTCAACCAAGATGATGATCAATCTCCTTGAGGAACCATGAAACCCTAATTTGAAGCACCAACCCTCAGATGATTAGTGATCAGTTCAATGAAACCCTCAGCTTGAATCTCAACCTCTTTATCTTCTGATCAAGACCTAGGAGGATGACTTGCTTGATGTAGCCACATGATATGCAAATATGCAATGCCTAATGACCTAAAAATGAAATGCAATATGCTAAGCTAGTCTCAAGAGAGGAGGGCAAATTTTGAGGTGTTACAGCTGCCCCTATTCAATCCACTATGAACCTGTCGATATGAATAGCCTCGGCTTTTAGATGATCAGGATGAAGAGTGATTGAATACCAAGAACAGACGAACAATTTGCACTCTGATGGGAAAATAATTAACAATGCCTGTCAGAATCGGCAAAGAAACAAATCTTGAAAGAAGAATCTGTCTGGTACGGAGAAAGTCGGCCTGAATACCAGAACAGAAACGTCGACCTGGATACCAAAATAAATGGTAACGCAGGGATAACCATGGCCTGAACACCACATACCCGCTGGGAATTATCATCTCTTTTTAATGCTTTTCTTGAACCCCGAAAATTTTCTCTTTTTATTTTCTTTTCTTGAACCCCGAAATTTTCTTTCGCGCAAATGATCCCGGATCACTGCATTTGAACCCCGACATCTTGTTTGCCAAAATAATGAACCCCATTCTCCATTTGAACCCCAGTCGCCTGACGATAACTTGTGATCGCCATTGTGAACCCCGTTTTCCAGAAAATGCCGCAACATTTCCCTTTCTCCATTTGAACCCCACTCTCCAGAAAATGCCTCAACATTTCCCTTTCTCCATTTGAACCCCGTTCTCCGCTTTCTTGTGATAATTCCGCTGGCAACGTCGAAAATAACACCAAAACACCACTCTGATGGCGACATATCAGAGGGTACACCTTCACAACAGGAAGGTAACATGTGCATCCCTTCCTCAGAAGACACCCATAACGACCTCCATTGGCCTCGGCCAAAGTCTAAGGTGACACATGAACAGAAGATAATCCTGAGGACCTCATCCCGGATATAATCTTCAACTCCAATCTCCATTTGGACCCCGCTCTCTAGAAAATGTCTCAACATTTCCTTTTCTCCATTTGAACCCCGATTGTCGCGCTGATCGCGTAACGTCCTATGATTTTATTTCCATCTCCGTCCGACGGAAAAAATTCCTCCAGTATCGCACTACTGGAGAACATGGCTGATCTGACATCATGATGCTAGACTCCTCAGAGTAACACCTTCACCATCCAGCCAAACCAAATCTCAAAAGGTAACCACGGCTTGAGTCGCGCTGATCGCGTAACATTTCCATCTCTGTCTGACGGAAAAGTTTCCTCCAGTATCGCACTACTAGGGTACATTGACGTCATGATGTTAAACTCCTCAGAGTAACATCTTCCAACTTCTGTCTCGCACGGCAGAAATCTCCTCCAGTATCGCACTACTGGGGAATATTGTTGATACAGTACCAAACTCCTCGGAGTAGCATCTTCACCTTTGGGCACAACCACTTCTCAAACGATGACCACGACTTGAGACTAGCTTATGCTTGCAATATGATGCATGATTGATTTTTCTGCGTAATGCTCCATAATCATGGAAATGCTACGCGATTCATTATGCAATATGCTATGCTTATCTACATGATGAATGTATAAAAAGTATCCCCCTCAAGGGACTCTTCTGAGGAGCTCGAGGCACTCTGCTGAGGAACTCGTCAACACTCCGATCTCCACCCCGATAGGGAATAGCACTGCTGCTGGGAAAAGGCAACCCTTGCTGGGGAAAACCTCCTTTGCACCCAATCCACTTAGGGAATTGTTGGGGATAAGAACCACCAATGCTCTGTGGGGATACACCAGTCTTTGACTTGCTGGGAACGCAACACTCCAGACTCTGCTCGGGAAACCCTCACAGATACCTCCGCTGGGGAAACAGCAACCTTCAGGCCTGGCGACTGGGGAAGCCTCGATCTGAAACCTGCTGGGGATAACCATCCTGACCCTGCTAGGGAAGTCACAGACCTTGAATCTGCTGGGGAATTAGTCATTCTGACTCTGCTTGGGGAGATGAGGAAAATCTGATACCGAACCCCCGTCGACTCGTCGACCCATGGTATTCATCATCCAAATCCACTGTCAGCTTTCCAATTTTGAGAACTCCCAGACTCGTCTGGACTTTTCTGATTCATCACCTTGTATTCCCAACCGCTCCGTACTCGACGGAGAGCGAACTCCTGGGATTTATACAGACTTTTCAATCTTCAAACTTTGAAGAGTCTTCTTGATTAATATCCAGGATCGTCGTACGTCTCGCCATCTTCTTTTCCACCATCCTTCATCCATTCGTCCCTGATTGGAGTCCGCGGGGATTCTTTTGTCAACAGCTTCCACATCACAACCTGCAAGTGAGTGGAAATACCTAACAGCACCTGCAAAATAGATCGTTAGATAAAACCGTGCCCCAGGCGTGTCAAGATTTCAACACTTGGGTCACTCAACCTTCCGAATAAGATTTCAAATTTCCAATCTTATAAACATGCATTGGAAGGGACCTGTATGTCTTAAAATGCAAGATTCTTTATCACAACAATTGGATGTTTTTGCAATCAAAACGGTAATGAAAAAGTGTGGCTCAACTTGAGCAATACAAGGGAAGCAATTCCTGAAAAGAGGTAATCGCGCACAAAAGGAAAAATCTATCCTAATGGCAATGTGAAACCCGTGATCTCATCGAGTTCCAACTCGGTTACACCCCATATGTCCTCAGACTCTCCTTGCTTTCTGCCTTCTGAACAAGACGCTTCTGATTGATCCCTACCGGGTATTATCCATGATGCTTTAACCAAAGCGCAAACGACCATGCTAGACGCAGTTGTTCGTTTCAATCCCTCTTTTGCCTGGACCACCCTTTCGGGTTTTCAGTCCACCGGGATACCCTTTTTTGCCCAAGTCGCCTTTCCAGGTTTTCGACTTGCCGGGTGTATAATTTTTTCATTTTATCCCTAATTTTTGCCCGAACCTTTTCTTTCTGTTTTTTTTTTGTTCGCCGGGATGCCCATTTTTGCCTGGACTATTTTATTCTTTCGTCCAGCGGGTCTCTTATACGAAGTATTTTTTAACTGCGTCTGCATTCACAGGGGATGGAAAATCCTCGCCATCCATGGTCGTTAACAACAAGGCTCCGCCAGAGAAAACCTTCTTGACCACGAATGGACCTTCATAATTAGGTGTCCACTTGCCCCTTCGATCGTTTTGAGGAGGAAGGATCCTTTTCAGCACCATATCACCTACGTGATATACCCGAGGTCGTACCTTTCTGTCAAAAGCACGCTTCATCCGTTGCTGATATAACTGCCCATGACAGATGGCTGCCAACCTCTTTTCTTCGATCAGGCTCAACTCTTCGTACCGGGTCCTTACCCATTCAGCCTCTTGCAATTTCACGTCCATCAGGACTCTCAAAGAGGGAATTTGAACCTCAACAGGTAACACAGCTTCCATCCCATATACCAACGAGAAAGGCGTTGCCCCCGTAGATGTGCGCACCGACGTTCGATACCCATGCAATGCAAACGACAACATCTCATGCCAGTCTTTATAGGTCACCACCATTTTCTGCACAATCTTCTTAATATTCTTATTGGCTGCCTCAACCGCCCCATTCATCTTCGGACGATAGGGAGAAGAATTGTGATGTTCAATCTTGAATTCCCGGCACAGTTCTGCCATCATCTTGTTATTCAAATTTGAACCATTATCAGTAATGATTCTCTCGGGAACCCCATATCTGCAAATGATGTCTCTCTTGAGAAACCTGGCAACGACCTGCTTCGTCACATTCGTATAAGAGGCTGCTTCCACCCACTTGGTGAAGTAATCGATAGCCACTAATATGAATCGATGCCCATTCGAAGCTGTAGGCTCAATCTTTCCAATCATATCAATGCCCCACATAGCAAACGGCCACGGAGACGACATTAAGCTCAACGGATTTGGAGGCACGTGCACCTTATCAGCATAAATCTGGCATTTATGACACTTCAGCACGAAATTGAAACATTGGGCCTCCATTGTCATCCAATAATAACCTGCTCTCAGCAGCTTCTTCACCATTGCATTCCCACTGGCATGGGTACCGAACGATCCCTCGTGAACCTCTTTCATCAATTGGCTTGCTTCTTTGTCATCAACACATCTGAGCAAGACCCAATCAAAATTCCGCTTGTACAGAACCCCATCCTTATTCAGGTAGAACACCATGGCCAACCTCCGCAGAGTCTTTCGGTCCTTCTTAGATGCTCCCTCAGGATACTCTTGAGTTTCTAGATAGCGCTTGATATCGTAATACCACGGCTTCTCATCATCAGGCACTGTATCAACAGCAAACACATAAGTCGGTCTATCCAGACGACCTACCTCAACACTAGGGAACTGATTCCACCACTGCACCTTAATCAAGGCAGCCAGAGTAGCCAAGGCATCTGCCAAAGGATTCTCCTCTCTAGGCACATGATACATCTTCACCTTGGTGAAAAACGTCAACAATCTCCTCGTATAATCCCGGTATGGAACTAAATGAGATTGATGCGTATACCATTTTCCGTTAACCTGATTTACAACCAGAGCTGAATCTCCATATATGACAAGGTTCTTGATTCTCAAATCAATCGCCTCTTCAATCCCCAATATGCAAGCTTCATATTCAGCCACGTTGTTGGTGCACTCAAATGTTAGCCAGGCAACAAAAGGAATATGGGATCCTTTCGGCGTAACCAAAACAGCACCAATACCGCTACCATTCACGTTAACGGCCCCATCAAACATCAGAATCCATTAGGATTCAGGGTCAGGCCCCTCCTCCGGGATTGGTTCCTCGCAATCTTTCTATTTGAGAAACATGATGTCCTCATCAGGGAATTCAAACTTCATTGGTTGATAATCCTCAATAGGTTGCTGGGCGAGGTAATCAGACAATACACTCCCCTTAATTGCTTTCTGAGAGGTATACTGTATATCATATTCTGTCAAAATCATTTGCCACCTCGCAACCCGTCCGGTCAATGCTGGCTTCTCAAAAATGTACTTGATTGGATCCATCTTGGAAATCAATAAAGTGGTATGAACCAGCATATACTATCTCAGTCGACGAGCAGCCCAGACCAAAGCACAGCAAGTTTTCTCGAGCAGTGAATATCTTATTTCACAGTCGGTAAACTTTTTGCTAAGGTAGTATATGACATGCTCTTTTCGACCAGACTCGTCATGCTGCCCCAATACACACCCCATAGACCCCTCGAGGACTGTCAGGTACAGAATTAGCGGTCTTCCCTCCACAGGAGGCATCAGAATCGGAGGCTCCTGCAAATATTCTTTTATTTTTTCAAATGCCGCTTGGCAATCATTATTCCACCTGACCGTTTGATCTTTTCTCAACAACTTGAATATCGGTTCACACTTGGCTGTTAGATGAGATATGAACCGTGAAATGTAGTTCAATCTACCTAAGAAACCACGAACCTCCTTCTCCGTTCTCGGTTCAGGCATTTCTCTTATCGCTTTTACTTTAGCAGGATCAACCTCGATTCCTTTCTCACTTACAATGAACCCCAGCAATTTACCGGACCGCACCCCGAAAGTGCACTTGTTCGGATTCAACCTTAGTCTGAACTGTCTCAGCCGGTCGAACAACTTGGCCAGATCTACCAAATGCCCCTCTTCTGTTTGGGACTTTGCTATCATGTCATCAACATAGCATTCAATTTCATGATGAATCATATCATGAAACAAAGTCACCATGGCTCTCTGATAAGTAGCACCGGCGTTCTTGAGACCAAATGGCATCACCTTGTAACAAAAAGTGCCCCAAGGTGTGATGAACGTTGTTTTCTCCATATCATCTGGCGACATTTTGATTTGATTATAGCCAGAAAAACCATCCATGAAGGAAAACACCGAGAACTGAGCTGTATTGCCTACCAACACGTCAATGTGAGGTAACGGAAAATCATCCTTCGGACTAGCTCTATTCAGATCCCGGTAGTCCACACACATTCTCACCTTCCCATCTTTCTTCGAGACTGGCACAATGTTCGCGACCCATGGTGGATAATTAGTAACAGCAAGGAAACCAGCATCCCACTGCTTCTGCACTTCCTCTTTGATCTTCATCGCCATGTCAGGTCGAGTTCTGCGCAACTTCTGCTTCACTGGAGGACAATCTGCTCTCAACGGTAGCTTGTGCACAACGATATCGGTATCCAAACCTGGCATATCTTGATAAGACCAGGCAAAGATGTCGACATACTCTTTCAACAACTCCACCATTCTGCTCTTGACACTTTCCCCCAAAGCAACCCCGATTTTTACTTCTTTCTTGACCTCGTCGGTACCCAGATTCACAATTTCAATCTGCTCTTCGTGCGGCTGAATCACCTTCTCCTCTTGTTTTAACAACCTGGCTAATTTCCCTGGCAGTTCACAATCTTCTTCGCCTTCTTCTTCGGCTTGATAGATTGGATTGTCGAAGTCATATGAGGGTGTAACAGGATTGTTATCAATGAGATCCGGAGAATGATCGCATCTGCATGAATGTGGATTCATGCATTGCTTTAGAACCGGAGTGAGACAAATTGGAAAGAAAAATGAAAACATTGCCATTTATATTTGTTTTTATTTTTAAACTGCAAAAATAAATGAAAAACAGGGAATACCGCTTTTAACTGAAAAACATCCTTTTATTGATGATGCAAGAAATTGCAAATTTTAAACATGAGGTGGCCCTTACAATGAACCATTACGTGTCGGGCAACACGTATGGCTTTCATGCAAATAAAACTGAAAACAGGAAAATATTACTCTTCGAGCAGAGTGACCGTGATGATCTTTTCAGCCTTCCAGTTCTGGATTCCCATCCCTGGTGCGCACGACTTTATCCATCGGTCCAATTCACAGTCGCTATCAGTTTCGTCACTCATCATGCAGATGTGATCCGGGTCCAGCATTCCGGCACTGGTGAACGTGACTGACGTACGGCGTCCTCTGCCTTGTCCCGACGAGCCTCTGTTCGGCTGATAACCCACTCCAAAGCGGTCTTTCTTGGCGGAGATATCCATCATCCTACCCCAACCCAGAGCCTCTCCATTCTTCACCACCTCAACGGCCTGTTTGTACGAAGATATGGACAGTTTCTCTTCCTCTTTTGCAAAAAGAGCATTCTCCACCTTAACGGTTTCGAATGCTTGACTTGGCGTCTCCCATATCTCACCGTCCATCTCCACATACTTGAAGGATGAAAGGTGGCTGACAAAGATGTCTTCTTCTCCGCAGACGGTGACAACCTGTCCTTCCCAGATATATTTCAGCTTTTGGTGCAAAGTCGAGGTCACTGCCCCAGCAGCATGAATCCATGGGCGACCCAACAGGCAACTGTATGCCGGCTGAATATCCATGACGTAGAAAGTCGACTTAAACACTTCAGGGCCTATCTTCACCAGAAGCTCAACTTCTCCAAATACGGCCCGCTTCGACCCATCAAAAGCCCGCACTATCAAGTCCGTGGGCGTCAGAATCAATCCTTCGCAATTCAGCTTTGCCAGAGCTTTCTTCGGCAACATATTCAAAGAGGAGCCGGTATCAACCAGCACATGCGAAAGCACAGCTCCTTTACATTCCATTGCAATGTGTAGAGCCCGATTATGATTTCTCCCATCTACAGTCAAATCCATGTCTGTAAAACCCAACCCATGGCTGGCATGAACGTTAGACACGACCGTCTCCAACTGGTTAATAGTTATCTCTTGAGGAACATAGGCCTTCTTCAGGATCTTCATCAAAGCCTCTCTATGCCCCTCAGAGCTTAACAACAAAGATATAATTGATATTTTGGAAGGAGTCTGCTGCAAATGATCAACAAGCTTGTACTCAGACTTCTTGATGATTCTTAAGAATTCTTCTGCATCATCATCAAGCTTTTCCTCCGACCCAACCGGCGCCGGTGTCACTACTGGAGTACCATCATTAATCACTTGTTGTTTTCCTTTCGCCCTGGCTAAAGCCTCGGCCTTTTCTTTTTTCTCTTTTTCTCCTTCTCCACCCCTCAAGGCATCAGGAGCAAACAGTCTTCCACTGCGAGTGAAACCACTGGTACCGGCATTATCCACCTTTGAAACGGTGGTTTCACCTGCAGTCTGGTCTTCCACCTTCTCTCCATTGCAATAAACCTCTCCACCATAATGCCATGGCACGACATCATCTTTGTCATACGGAATTGGTCCAGGTACCGTGATGGTAACTGGAGCCGCCTCCGCCAGAGTTGACAAATCCACTGGGTCGAAGTAAATCGTTATGGTGGAGACATCATCTTTCCCCAAATCAGCCTTCTCAAACTGAATACTTCCATCGTCCATCAGCCTTTGGACAGCCTCTCTCAAGAGTTCACACCCATTAACAGCAATAGTGCACGTAGCACAATCAAGACCACAGCCCGAATAAACCTCATTCTTCAGCAACTGTCTCTTGACCTCAGCCAAAGGAGTCTTCAACTGCTTAACAGACAACAACCCAATTCTGTTCTCCTCAGAGATAGCATTCACCCCCCTCTGATCATGCGCGGGCATGGGATTAGCATTAACGTTCGGAGAAGGTGCAAAGTTGATTGCCTTTGAATCCACCAGGTCTTAAACTACGTGCTTAAAAGCTTTGCAGTTCTCTATGTTGTGTCCGGGAGCACCTGAATGAAATTCACACTTTGCATTCTCATCATAATTGGCTGGCCTCTGATCAGGTCTCAAAGGTGCCAGAGTTCTTAACTGTACCAACCTCAGGTCTGTCAACTTCTTTAACAAAAAGGAATAAGTCACAGGTGGCCTGTCGAACTGTCGGTCGTTCATTCTTCCCCTGACCTGGTAGCCAGCCCTCTGAGGCCTCTGCTGAAACGGTTGCCTTTGTTGTTGAGGTTGTTGCTATTGCTGATTATCAGCAGGAATAGTTACCGCAACAGTGTGCTGAAAGTAACGATCCCTACCGGGTCCTCTCTGGGTGTACACTGCACTGGTATCACCCTCCTTCTTCCTCTGGCCGTTACCGAAGGGCTTCTTCG
This sequence comes from Lathyrus oleraceus, assembly GCF_024323335.1. Lineage (NCBI taxonomy): Eukaryota > Viridiplantae > Streptophyta > Magnoliopsida > Fabales > Fabaceae > Lathyrus > Lathyrus oleraceus. Next base: position 476,244,739 of record NC_066585.1, read on the forward strand.
ATCCTGAAGACGAAGCATTACCCTGAATCTTTCCGAGCTTCAGCCAGCTCTCTATCCTCTCTCCAGCCACGACAATGTCTGCAAAGTTGGTCACCGGACAACCCACCATTCTCTCGGCGAATGCCCCCTGCAGGGTACCCATAAAGAGATCAGACATTTCCCTGTCCACCAATGGAGGTTGCACTCTGGCAGCCAACTCCCTCCACCTCTGAGCGTATTCTTTAAACCCCTCGTTATTCTTCTGAGACATACCCTGCAGCTGGGTACGACTCGGAGCCATATCAGCGTTGAACTGATACTGTTTAAAGAAAGCGTCACCAAGATCCTGCCAACTCTTGATATCAGACGACTTAAGCTTGGTGTACCACTCCAAGGACCCTCCGGACAGGTTGTCCTGGAAGAAGTACATCCACAGCTTTTGGTCCATGGTGTAAGCAGAGATCTTGAGGACAAATGCTTGAAGGTGAGTTTCCGGGCAGGAACTCCCATTGTATCTATCAAAAGCGGGCGCTTTAAATTTCTGCGGGATCCCAATCCCCTCGACCAGCCCCATGTTTGACATGTTCACGACCCCGGGAGTGGCATAACTCTCAAGAGCTCTGATCTTCTCAGCCAGCAGCTGAATCTCCTTATTCTGTGGTTGGGCACCGTACTGACCGAACAGTTCGTTGTGCATAGAGAACTGATCGACTTCTCTGTCCTCCTCTCTGTCATCATCGACCCCGAAAAATGGCGGGAACAGACTGTCTTTCAGATTCTGACCCATCGGACCAGGTTGGCCACCAATAGCAGCACCAAAACCTCCAGCGTTGTTCACTATACCCACAGTCGTTCTCTTTCCTCCATCTCTGGAACCACCCAGCCTCTGGTTGGAGACACCATCCAGGTTAACACCGCTATTAGCAGCTGAAGCCCGCTCGAGCTTCTCAACTTTGTCAGCCAAAGCTTTCTGACCAACTGCAAACCCTTGCATGATGTTGATCAGTTTGCTCATTTTATCTTTCAGCTCGAGAATATCTGCGTTAGGGAGATCCATCAGTCTGGGAGTGTTGCGTCGAGTGAAATATCTGTGCGGGCGTGTTGAGTGCAAAGGTACAACTCTACGAGCACGAGCAATGATTCCTGAAACAATCAAGCACGTTAGAACTGATACCTGCAAAATGAAAACATGTTATTATGATCATGCATGAATGCAGTGTTTATCCACATGAGGAACACTTTATCTCTCGATCCTGGCTTCATCGAGACAAATAATAATCCGGCAGCAACATTCTGACATTCATCATTTGATTTCATCATACAGATCAGAGATATATGATTTAGCAAAATACCCCCAACCATGTGTGTGCCGTGTGAGTGCATACAGTAAAGCAAATAAAGCTTGAAGATCAATCACTGAATGAAAATAACCATCACATAGCAAAATGCACAATAAGTGCCATAGTCATACATCAAAGCTGATACAAGTCAAATACAACTCTCCAGAATCAGAAAGGAAATACAAGCAAATGAATTCCGTCAACAGGCCTGACGGTAATTCAACACAACAGAGACAAGTCTATCATGACGAGGGTCCCACAGAAGGCCCTATATCATCAACCATCTTCGCAAACTCTGCGGCAAACCTGAGCTCAGTGTTCTCCTGCTGTAATCTCCCCACCTCCTTCTGGTGAATCTTCATCTGCCTGAAGTAATGATCTCCCTCAACAATGTAATGATCTCTCTCGGCGATGATCTTCATATTCTCTGCTTCCTTGATCTTCAGCTTTGACTCCCACTCAGCGACGAGGATTCTGACTCTGTCTTCCCTCTGATCCCTCACAAGGATTTGCCTCCTCTTTTCATCTTCAATGACCTTCGAAGCTCTGGCTAACTTCTCCTTCGTGATGTCGTGCTCCTTTGTCGACGACGCTAGGGCTTGGCTGATCTTCCCATAGTAAGCAGTATCCGTCTCAAAGCGTTTTGCTTCCAGGGCATGTCGCTTATCCTGATCTTCCATCCTCACTCTGATCTCCTGATTAGACTTCTGAATCCGAGCAACACTCATCTCCAATTCGGCTTTCTCTGCAAGCAACTGATCTCTGGCTCTCTTCATCTCGAGGAATTCTTCCATACTAACAGAAGAACGCGGACCCTCAATCATAGGACACCAAGGATCACCCCCCGGAAATGGTAGATGTGTGATCTCTATTCTCTTCCGAAGCCAATCATCGAATGGAGGAAAAGACCGGCTATTGACCTTGCCAAAAGGAACCTTACCTTTTCTCTGAATGCTACGCCATGACCCAGCCACTTACCTCAACTTGGCCTGATTGCCCGCAACTGGGAAGTAGAAGGACTCCTGAATCTCGCACTCGAGAGGAGGAACTTCCATAGCAAACCCCAATTGTCTCCTAAGAAGCGTTGGATTGTAATTAATGCAACCCTGAACTCCTATGAGAGGCACATTGGGAAAACTCCCACAGCTATATATGAAATCCCGTCCAGCCATACCATTATGAGTCCAAGCTATATCAGTGGCTCGCAAACCCATCAATTTGAATGACCACTTGACCGTAGGATCAAGAGAAGCAAAAGCACCTCGGGAAGGCAAATACCCCATAAACCATTTGTGCAACAGCTGAGCACAACATCGGATCAAACCCCCACGCCGCTTCTCGTTCCTGTTATGAACTGAGTAATAGACATCTCCAATCATAGTAGGAATGGGATTCCTCTGCATGAACAATCTGATGGCATTATGGTCCACGAAACTCTTCTGATTAGGAAACAGGATGATCCCATAAATGCTCACAGCAACCAAGGCACATACCGTCTTCCAATTACCCATAGCAGCATGTTCCTTGGCCTTAGCCTCCAAGAAACTCAAATGAAAACCCGGTAATTTTCCTTTCTCCTTCAAACCCTCATTGGTCACCTCCGGGCTCAAATAAAGAGCACGGAAAATCCCAAGGATGTCAGGCTCTCCCCTAATGGCACAGAAAGGAACCTGATCTCGGATCTACATACCCAAAATGCTAGCATAGTCCTCCATCAGAGGCCCCAACAAATAGTCCGGGAACACGAAACACCTCAAACCCGGATCATAGAACTGGAGAAGAGTATGAATGGCGCTCCTGTCGCTGTCAGTGAGTCTGAAAGCCATCTTCAGAATACCACCGTATGCCTCTCGGAACATCCCCACATGGTCGGGTGTGATCAATGCTATTATATCTCTCAACTCATCAATCTCTGGGTTGAAGAAACTGTAAACAACATCGTCCTTCAAACCGGTCCTCATGTCTGAGCAAAGAAGTCTCTCAACCAGGATCTTGATCAAAAATGTCCCTGCATATGGATAAACATGTGTTAGATGCAGGTAAATGCAAAATGTGATGATGCTGATGAATGAATGCAATGCATTGCCATCCTCCAAGTCATCTGAACATCTGTTGCGCTGAGTTGCAGCCTCTTGAACCGATCACAACCATCTGAAAGGAAAATGTAACCCCAAATCCCACTCAAAGGTTCCGAAATAAACGGAACTGAAAGGTACATCACCATCAGCACCAAACAAACTCTGAGCAGATAACCACAAAATCCTCTGTATCGGCCCGGGGAATCCTGAAATAAACGGATCCCCACTGATAAATAACACGGTCAGCACTTCGGCGTCTCAGAAATAAGTCCATAAATCCGACTTATAAATAGGACTCTGATCCACGGAACCAATAGTCACCATCAAAGTCACCATCTGAACATGCATCTGTAAGAATCACCCTCCCCTCACAGGTAAATTCTAATCAGGTTATCCTAAGGCGGATAATAGTTTCGACAATCGGGCAAAGATACTCAATGGGTTTTCCCTTTCGGGTGTGCCATTGTAGCTCTCCTGAGATCGTCTAAACCAAAGATCCGGGAAAGAACGGTCACCGAAGTCAATAGTTCAGATGAAGTGACACAACCAAAGTGGATACTCCACAAAGGAAGGGCACTATCAAATGAACCTCGTCCGACTTGTGGTATGTCACGTTGCAACAATATGCTGATAAAGCAAATGAGGAACGTGAGACCACACTAATCCTAGGTGTATACTCGGGCCTGGGTTTTAGCCCCACTCAGAACACCCACCCCAAAACCAGGAACCACCTGCACAGAGGACGACAACATGATAGTATGATGCATGCAAATATATACACAATCAGAATAATAAATGCAATAAATAGAGCACAAGCAACCTAAACTATCCTAGAACGCTAGGAGAGACTCGCTTAGGGAAGATGGACCAGCAATAGGTCAACTTCTATAGTCCCCAGCAGAGTCGCCAGCTGTCGCATCCGCGAAAAACAACCGGCGGGCTAAAACAAAACAACACAGAGCCGCCACCGTGCGTTATTTATCCCAAAAGAGGGAAAGGAAACGCTCAGAGTAAACCTGGGAAAAGCATGGTCTCGCGACCAAAGAGAATGGGATCGGGAGTCGGTTATGCGAAGGGAAGGTATTAGCACCCCTACGCATCCGTCGTACTCGACGGGATCCACGCTCAAAAGATAGAAAAAGGGTTGCTAAAACAAAACAGACATCACACACACACACTGAAGACAACACGAAGACAACACAGGTGGGAAAAGGGGGAAGAGGGCTCGCTAGGATATCGCATCCTATGCCTACGTATCTCGTCTGGAACGAGAATCAGAGCTACCGTAGTTCGGCTCACGCACGCTGAAACAAAACACACCACAAAAAGGCAAACATGGAACCCGAACGCCAATCGCTGGACTTACATCAGCTTCCGAACCAGACAAACCCACATTGGAAACCAGATGCCACTTGATGGACTTATACCGGACTCCAAGCACACAACAAGAGGATACGGAATGCCAATTGCTGGGCTTACATCCGTCTCCTAACACACACAAGAAGAAACAAACAACAAGTCACTAAGGAGTCGGGAACTCGAGCCTAGCAACTGTCAAGCACACAGACTAACAGGGAGTCGGGAACTCGAGCCTGATAGCTATCAAGCACAACACACTCAAAAAAAGAAAGGGGTGCCCGGAGAGATCTCGTGCGACCTCCTGCCTACGTACCTCATCTGGTATGAGGATCAGAGCAACGTAGTTCCCCTGAACAGGGGAGAAAGACTAGCCTAACCAGATACAGAGGGAGACACAACTAGGGAGACTATGACTCGAGCCTAGATGTTATCATGCACATAATCCCTAAGTTAAGGTTTGCTATCTATCTTGCTCAGGCAGCAAGCTAATCCTAAACAGGCAAAGCAAAGCATGCAAGCATAATCAAAACAAGGCAAACATTCACAATTAGCACACACTATATCCAGACAAAGTGGGCTCGAACAAAGGGTTAGGCTGCAAAAGCAAACCAACTGTATCAGGTGATGCTAGCTCTTAACCCTAACATTGAGAGTTAGTGTGAAGCAGATGAAATAGGAAGTGAGGGGTGTGCCTCACAGCTCTTATCCCTGGCCAGGGAGAGCTTCAGACAAAGAAGTGTGGGTTCAGAAAGTGGGAACCCTTCTACACTTATGATACTGACTCAACTGTACAACTGTACAAGGATCTTGGGTTAGGATCCACAATCCATCAACACCAGTTGTGTGAGCAAAGGGATGACTCGACTGAGTAGCAGGAGATGGATTGCACATCTCTTGTATCTGCCAATTGCCTTATTCAAAGGTCTTTTCCTGCTTGGGGACAAAAATAAACAATCACAAGCATTGCCTCTTAAGGAGGACTTCAGACAGGTGCCTGGCCAAGTAACAGGCCAGGTCTTCCAGACTACATGGAGTTAGTGATGCTATACCTCAATTGGTTTATACAACCAAGCAACAACACAAGCAAGTTCAAAATGAACTATAGCAACTAAGGTACCTGAAATCAATCCAACATAATCAGTATACCAGACAGACAAAAGTCAAACAGAAGATTACAACTCCACAACACAAACAGATAACAAGCATCAATGTACATAGGTGCAAGCCACAAGGCCTAAGCATAAATCTCAATGCCTACAAAACAAACTCAAGGTTAGTCATAAACAAGCAATAAACCAATCCCAATTGAGTGCACATCATCAAGTATAAGCAATTGTGATCTTTGACCTGAAACAAAGCTCAAACATTAGGCACTAACCACTAGGACATGGCCTAGGGTCAAAATGGGAGCAATAAACAACAACAGAACATGAAACTTATCAAAAATCAAGATCAATCAAATAAGAATCAAATCCAGGTGGTCTCACATTCCTATCATCAACCATTATCATTTCATGAGGCAAAGAGTACAAAGCATGCAATTTAGAACCTCATAGGACCAAACAGAAAGATCCAATTCAAATCAACTCACAAACAATTCAATAAATTCCCAAAAAATTCATGGCTAAACAGAATTCACAACATGATCTACACACCAAATTTCAGGCCATTTGGACAAGGGGAAGCAAGTCAATTAAATTCATCAAGCCAAAGCATACTCAAACAAGCTTATACAAGGCATTAAATCATGCATCAACTTCAAGAAAGCATAAAACAGAAACCAAACATGATAAATGAGTGAAACCAAAACCATGGAAAACTTCAAGATGTCTATAATACACATGCCAAATTTCAAGTCCATCCAATAAACCACAAGAATTTCACAAAACATATGAGATCATGACTCACAAAAGGTTCACAATTGGTCAAACAGGGGAGAAATTCTCAAACAAATAGGAAATGCATTCAAAAATTCCAGGAAAATTCACAAGCATTCTCAACATTCATAAGTATCATCATGCAACAATTCAGGTCATTTTGAAGTCAAGCAAGACATGGTGTGACACAAATTGTCACACCTCTAATGATCAGGTCATATCTAACAAACCAGGAATGCAAAAATCACAAACCATATACCAAAATGCTCCTCACGGTGTCTAGATTGTGCATACAAAATTTCAAGAATTTCCAATTAAGCATCATCATTTCATGATCAAAACATCAAGCAAGGTGCATGGAAGAACACATCTAAACAAACCCTAGGCCATTCAAAAAATCACACGTGCACAATTTCAATAAAAATAACCAAAAAATAGTAGAGGTTACAAGGATCATGGCACAAAAAATCTCAATCAATTTGGATTTGTGGTTTAGGAGTTATGGAATTTTGAATGTTGAAAAAAAAAAAACAATGAAACAAGCATGGTGAACATGTGAAGCATATGGAAATAAATTCTAAAGCAAAAAGGAGAATTGCTTGGGCGAAGGATCGAAGGAGGTTCCACTTTAAAAAGTAGCGCGCGCTACTGTAGCTAACACTAATCAACCAGGCAAAACGCGGACATATGGATCAAACAGCCAATTCTGGAAAATTTATCACATTCATCATGTGTTCTTCATACATTCATGCGTCAAGAACAAATGTCCACCAAAATCAACAAAACCTATATCACTGGAAAGGTCTCTCAACGTACATCAACAATATCACATCAATTAAGCCTAATTCCTCCTAAATCAAAAGTTTCGAAGGAAAACATAATCATGCACAAAACTTCTAATTCACATAACTCTCCCATTTCTCAACGAAAATCAGTGGTTCAAAGTGCAGATTACTCTACTCTCAAAGATCTACAAGAAACCTTAATTGATTTCATGAATTGTCAAACTCGAAAACTCACCTTCAATGATGTGCAGTTGTGAATTCGCGCGAACCAGGCCTTGTAAGTGCAAAACAGATGCTCCTTGATGCTTGAATTGATTAATGGAACAAGGTTTGGATGTTGATTGTGAAGGATCTAGCTCAAAACTCGAATTCCCATTGTTGAAGCTCTCTTTAACAGTCCACGAATTCAGATTGAAAAAGATGAAATCTTGCTTCCAACAACTTCAATAATGCATGTAGATGATGAATTGATGAAGATCTTGGCACGGTTTATGAAGAAATATGAAGAAAAGTTGAGAGAAGAAGTGAAGAGTTTTTGTGATTTTCAGATCTAGATTGCAATTCTGTTATGGTTAATCAGAAAACAGTTATGATTATGGTTTTATATATAATGTTAATGATGTTGTTAATCATGATTAGTGAAAATGCAAGTGTTTAGACCAAATCAAGTTTTCATGCTAAATGGTAAAATGGCCAATTCACCCTCACTTGTACAAAACCAATGTAACAGTAAAATTTCTGGTTTGGAGCAAGTTTCAAATGATATTTGTGAGCTAATGCAAGTGGAATGGAGTGAAAACAATGCTTATTTCTCAAAATGCACTTTTTCCCTCCACTTTTCAAAATTGGTTCACTTGAAAAATGGACTTTTTATGTGATGAGTTTCAATGAAATGTAATGCTTGTTTTGGATAGGGGGGATCAAAAGAAATTTGCTCAAAAAGGTCTCACTCCATTTGGCCTTTTGAATCAAAAGTTATGCACCTTTGAAATTCAACTTTTCTTGACAATGATCAATCCATAACTTGCCAACCACACATGAGAAATTCATGTTCTTGGACTTTTTGGAAAGGTGAGAGCAAGATCTACAACTTTCATGTTGGACAAAATTGAATTTGAAGCATTTTTGGACATGCAATTTTAAGGAGAAAACCTTTCCATTTTTGGCAGTTTTGAATTACAAGTCACTTTCTATTTTTGGAAAGTTTTCATCTGACTTTATTTTCTTCATTGTTGATGTTTGAAATGTCAAATGAAACTTGTTTGGACATGAATGAAGTGTCTCTAACCCTCTCCCACCTGCAAATCCACTAGTTGACCTTTGGTTGACTTTTGCTGACTGATAGATGAACTGGCTGTGCATAGATGAAATTGAGCTTCAAACTCCTGATGAAATGGCTCAAACATGAAACCTTAGCTTCCATAAGCTCAATATAACCATAAAATGATCCCCATATCCATCGAAACCCTCATCTCCTTGACAAGCCCTGATTGGCACAATTCAGATGATTAGGGTTGACTAGAGGTCAAAACCCTAATCTCAAGGCATCTGATCAATGATAATGAATCTCTTGGTGATGACAAGACCATGATGATGATGATGTACCATTTCAACCAAGATGATGATCAATCTCCTTGAGGAACCATGAAACCCTAATTTGAAGCACCAACCCTCAGATGATTAGTGATCAGTTCAATGAAACCCTCAGCTTGAATCTCAACCTCTTTATCTTCTGATCAAGACCTAGGAGGATGAATTTCTTGATGTAGCCACATGATATGCAAATATGCAATTCCTAATGACCTAAAAATGAAATGCAATATGCTAAGCTAGTCCCAAGAGAGGAGGGCAAATTTTGAGGTGTTACACTATGATCATCCAGTGGAGGTTAGAGTAAGCCCAGATAGATTGGCATCTGACATCCAGGTTTAGTTTTGCTTTGGGAGATTAGAGTAAGACCATTTATTGGCATCTGACATCCATGTCGTGTTTTGTTTTAGGAGATTAGTATAAGTCCAGCTATTGGCATCTGATATCCCTGTTTGTTTTAGGAGACTGGTGTAAATCTATTTATTGGTATCCGGTATCCACCTTTGTCTGTGAGATTGGTGTAAGTCCAGCTATTGGCATCCGGTATCATTTGTTTTGCTTATTTGTTATTGCTCATTGTTGCTCATTCCTAAGGACACACTTGAATCATCTTCTATATGATCTCAAGAGGTGAACCTTTCTGAGAAGTTTTACACTCCAGTATCCATTTACCCTCTTTGTCCTAAACCTTTTCACATGTTGCTTTCAAAACTTGAAATAATTGTTGTGCAAACATCTTCATGTCTTTTCAAATTAGAAACCTGGACCTTAAGTCCTTGATTTTTCAAACTCCATTTTTGATAACACTTCTTTCTGAATTGAACCTTAATCATACCTTGACCATATTTTGTGAATATTCATAATCAATTAACTTCACCCATTCAATTGTTTTGATGGCTTTGTCCATTCTTGTTAAGTTTTTTCACACATTAGCCATAGGTTTCAATTACCATAGTGGTTGATATAAATCTTACCTTATCCTTAGTTGAGTTGATTGTAAGTCTTCCATACTTATTATAGGGTTAACCCCTCACTAGTATGTTGAAGTCGTCCTCGCATGGTGGATTGTTGATTCAGGTTGAGTTTTCTCCCATTGGTAATGAAAAACCTTAGTGCTCTTGTTTTAAAATCAATTCATCCACATTTTGGAAATCTTTTAGCCGAACTACGGTGTTTTGATCCTTACCTTTTCATGGAAGGTACGTAGGCAACGGGTTCATCCGTTCAAACTCAAAAACAATAAAAATTGTATATTCTTTTCTCATCATCCCATTCATGTTTGCACAATAATATTTTCAAAACAAATAACATTTTCATACAACAATTGTGAAAAGGGCTCCCTAGGAGTACCTAGGACGTTTTGGGTGCCTAACACCTTCCCATTGCGTAATTTACCCCTTACCCAGATTCTCTGAACTTTTCATTAGTTTTCTATGTGTAAAACTTCTTAGGCTTTTGTTCGCTTTTTAGCCATTCCTTAGGATAAATAAAAGTGCGGTGGCGACTCGATTCTTTGTATGCTTTGCTTTTGATTTAGTCAATAAATCATAAAGTGACGAATACACCGCTACACTACCCAACTTAAACAAGTACGGGTCATCCCATACGTAATACTTGGCATCCGAAAGAAACTTCCTTTTTTGGTTGGAAGTTAGGTCGGGAGGCACAAAACCACTAGCCTTGTGGTTCGCAAAGTCTGCAAACCACGGCCTAACTTGAATTTTGAAAAGTTTTTCATCAGGAAACTCTTCCCGGATTTCCTTCTCTGAAGCGGTAACCTCCACATTAACTAAGCGAGATAAATGATCTGCCACCAAATTTTCCGATCCTTTCTTGTCTTTGATTTCAACATCAAATTCTTGCAACAAGAGGATCCAACGGATGAGCCTTTGCTTCGAATCCGGTTTGGTGAGCAAATATTTAATCGCCGAGTGGTCGGTATACACTACGACTTTAGACCCTATAAGATAAGACCTAAACTTTTCAAGCGCATACACTATCGCAAGTAATTCTTTTTCAGTGGTGGCATAGTTAATTTGAGCCTCATTAAGAACTTTACTTGCGTAATGTATCGCATGAAAATTTTTCTCTTTTCTTTGGCCTAATACCGCTCCGATTGCATAGTCGCTCGCATCACACATTAGCTCAAAATTTAAATTCCAATTTGGAGCGACTATAATTGGAGCGGTAACCAATTTTTCTTTCAAAGTCTCAAAAGCTTGCAAACATTCATCGGTTAAGAGAAATACCTGGTCCTTAGCTAGCAAATTACTCAAAGGCTTAGCTACCTTTGAGAAGTCTTTGATAAAGCGCCGATAGAATCCGGCGTGCCCCAAAAAGCTTCGGATTCCCTTCACATTCACCGAAGGAGGTAACTTTTCAATCACTTCAACCTTAGCACAATCAACTTCAAGCCCTCTTGAAGAGACTTTATGGCCAAGCACTATCCCCTCGGTCACCATGAAGTGGCATTTCTCCCAATTAAGCACAAGATTGGTCTTCACACATCTTTCAAGCACCGTTTTCAAGTTTGCCAAGCATAAACTAAAGGAACCACCAAATACCGAGAAGTCATCCATGAAGACTTCCATTGTTTTCTCAATAAGGTCGGCAAAAATGGCTTGCACACATCTTTGAAAAGTCGCCGGTGCATTGCATAACCCAAAGGGCATTTTTCGGTATGCGAAAACTCCAAACGGACATGTGAAATCCGTCTTTTCATGATCGGTCGGGTCAACCGCAATTTGGTTATACCCGGAATAGCCATCCAAGAAACAATAGTATTATTGCCCCGAGAGTCTTTCGAGCATTTGATCCATGAACGGGAGTGGAAAATGATCTTTTCGAGTTGCGGTATTCAACCGCCTATAATCAATACACATTTGCCACCCCGTTGCAACTTTAGTAGGGATCAACTCATCCTTGTCATTTCGGATCACGGTAATTCCACCTTTCTTCGGAACCACATGCACAGGACTAACCCATGGACTATCCGAAATCGGGTAAATCATTCCCGCATCCAACAACTTGACAACTTCCTTTCTAACAACCTCCTTCATAGTAGGATTTAAGCGGCGTTGTGGTTGAGCTACCGGCTTAAAATCCTCTTCCATTAAGATCTTGTGCATGCAATAGGAAGGACTAATTCCTTTTAGATCAGAAAGAGTCCAACCCATGGCTTCTTGATTTTTTTCAGCACATTGATCAAACGAGCTTCTTCATCATTTGACAAAAGGTTGCTTATGATGACCGGCTTTGCTTCGGTCTCATCTAGGAATACATATTTCAAAGTAGAAGGTAACATTTTCAATTCAATAGGCGCTTTTTCGTCATTAACCTCCTTCTTCAAGTCTTCCTCCTCAACTTCCCACGGTTGTAGATCGTTTAAACCATCAAGTTCCCTTAAGCATTCATCAAGAGCTTGCTCTTCTTCAACTGTGAAAACTTCAAATGAGTCATCAAGAGCTAACTCCGTAGGAGATATCTCATGAATATGCTTAGAAACCTCCAAAATTGCCTCTTCGATCACATTGATGCGAAAGCTATCACTTCTATCTTTTGAATGCTTCATTGCTTCGAATAGATCGAAAGTAACTTCTTCATTTTGGACTCTCACCTTCATCAAAACGTCGTCAATGTCTATCATCATGCGCGCGGTTTTCATGAACGGTCGACCCAGAATGAGCAGAGCATCATCATCCTCTTCCATATCAATAATAATAAAATCGATCGGGAAAAAGAATTTGTCGACTTTAACCAAAATATCTTGGGCTAAGCCATGAGGATGGGTAGTCGACTTATCGGCCAATTGCAAAGTCATCCGGATGGACTTAATTTCAATGTTGCCAAGCCTCTTTACAATAGACAATGGTATAAGATTAATGCTTGACCCCAAATCAATTAGTCCTTTTCCGACATAGATATCACCAATTTTAACCGGCAAAGTAACTCGTCTCGGATCAACCTCTTTTTTCGGAAGCGTCCTCTGAATGATTGCACTACAGCTCACATCTAGGACAATGGTCTCCGGTTCCGTATACCTCCGCTTTTTTGTAAGTATGTCTTTCATGAATTTGGCATACTTGGGCATTTGCTCCAATTCTTCGGCAAACGGAATGTTGATTTGCAGTTGTTCGAAAATATCCATGAACCGGGCGTAATGCCGTTCATTCTCCCTTTTAGATGGAGCATGTGGATAAGGAAGGTTTTGGATTGGAGTAGCGCTTACTACCTCTTTTCCTTTAGCAACTCTAGAACTTCTCGCTCTTTTCTTTTTCACTTCCTCCCCCATTACTTCATCACTCTTATTTTTCTCAATTTCCACACTTTCTTTCTTTTCAACTTCACCATTCTTTTTGTTTTTTTCACTTTCTTCCTCACTCCACTCCCCCACTTCACCATCAATATTATCCTCCAATATTTCCTCCTCATTTTTCCTCTTTTCCTCTCTTTGTTCACTCTCATCTCTTTTTTTATTCTCACTAATCAACTCCCTCCCACTTCTCGTCGTGATCGCTTTACAATGCTCCTTAGGATTTGTTTGCGTGTTCGCCGAAAAAGAAGGACCGAGTTGTTGTTCCGCTAGTTGCTTAGCAAGTTGTCCAACTTGAGTCTCGAGATTTTTGATTGCCGCATCGTTGCTCTTTTGATTAGCCATTGACATTTGCATAAATTGTGTCAATGTCTCCTCTAACTTTGAAGTTACGACCGACGGTTGTTGAGGTTGATAAGGATTTTGGGGAGGGTTTTGACGGCTAGAAGAACCACCCCCATAACCTTGGTTATGGTAATAATTACTCCTAGGTTGGAACCCTTGATTCCCTTGGAAGTGTTGTTGTTGATTTTGAGGATGTAGTTGATAAGGTTGTTGTTGTTGTTGTCTCGGTTGGTAGTCCCGTTGGTTTGCCATGTAGTTTACTTCTTCGAACCCGGGAGGTGGACAAAATCCGGTGTCATGCTCACCTTTGCAAAGCTCACAACAAGCTATTTGTTTAGCTTTTGAAGGTTCTCTCAACTCTTTTATTTGATGCGTTAAGAGTTCCACTTGTTGTGAAATGAGTTTGTTTTGGGCAAGAATGGCATCGTTCGTCCCAAGTTCAAGCACTCCCGGCTTCTTCAAAGAGTTGCCTCTACTTTGACTTTGGAGATCATTTAGAGCCATTCGATTTATGATATCTGTAGCTTCTTCAGCGTTTTTAGACAATAAAGAACCACCCGAGGTAGCATCCAACAAAGTCTTGCAGTTTGGTTGAAGTCCATTTTTGAAAATATGGATTTGAGTCAATTCATCAAAACCATGCCCTTTACACTTCCGAAGCATGGATTTGAATCTTTCCCACGCCTCATTTAATGATTCGTTGGTTCCTTGTGAAAACACTGAGATGGCCGTCTTGGATTCCATGAACCGGTTGTGGGAGAAAAATCTTTCGATGAACTTCTCTTCCAACACGTTCCAATCTGTCATGACGGCTGGTGTTTGATCTAAGTACCAATCTTTTGCTTTGCCGAGCAAAACATGGGGAAATAATCTTCTGAACAACGGTAGCTCTTGAGCTTGATCAACTCCGGCCGCCAATGCTATCTTGTAAAATTTGGTGAGAAAAGCAAAGGGATCTTCATGGTCCATTCCGGTGAATGGACTTCCATATAGTAAATTAAGAGTTCCCGTTTTCATCTCGGCTTGCCTTCCCGTGTGGTTGGCAAACTGAGCAGTATTCCTTGGACTGTTTACACATGGAGTGGAAATGGGCGGTGGTGGTGGTTCCATGATAGGTATGAACGGTGGTGGATGTGTGGTAGAAGAACTTTCTCCTTGTTCTTGTCGTTGTCTAGCTTGTTGCCTCCTTCGTCTCGTTCTGCTATTCAGCCTCCTTGCGGTTCTTTCGATCTCGGGATCAAAAAGAAGTTCGTCCACAGGAGTCCGCCCTCGCATAAAACGAAAGCTGCACACTAAACTAAACAAATTACAAGCACAAGTCAAAAATTCGAAAGCTAAAAATTAAGCAACTATTGCGATGCTCGCAATATCAATTCACAATCCCCGGCAACGGCGCCATTTTGTTGATTGTATTTTTAAGTGTCGAGTTTTTGTTATCGTCTCCACAGGGATTGTGAGATATCACCGCCTTTCGACAGTTGTTTCAATTCTTAACTCGTAGTAACAAGGGGTTTTTTTAGGTTTTAGTCACGGTATCTTGCATAAAAGTGTGATAAAATGCGGTAAAAGATTTGGTTTTAATATTTGAGAAATATTGCCAAAGTTAGGGTTCGACGATCACTTTGCATGTATATGTTCGATCAACAAAACTTATAAACTCCTTTAGATGATAAACTATTTCACAAAGTCCTCCCAATGTGTTTATCTCTAACACACATTGTGAGTTTTCCCATTTTGATCCATTGTTTATCTCTAACACAATCTATCAAAATGACAACTTTTTGGTTCAACCTTATGGTGAACAAAATCATTCATTACTATCTCTAGCTAACAAACAAGATTGGATGAAAACCTAGGTAAAGAGTTGGTAAACATCTCTCGATCATAAACCAGCACAAAGAGTTTTCAATAAAACAAAGTTTTCACCATATATTCACCATTAAAGAGTTTACAAATGAAGATCATCTCATTTACACACAAAGCTAATGATCATCTACATCTAACCTTGACAAAATGAAGAACTTAGCTACTCATTTTCATGGTAGCTTGGTCAACAAGTTTCGGAAGAAGGTTGATCAACATCCGAGTCGAATAATCGAGATTGGATGGGAATCCACCTTCTTTTTGTGAAAGATTGTTAAGAGATGAAGAGAAATTATTTCTAGGTCACAAAGTATCTCTAGAGCAATGCTGGAAAAATATCTAAAAAGTACAAAAGTATGGAGGTGTAAAAGTATGGCTCCAAAAAGTAGCCCTTGCTACTTATAGTGCTGCTACTGAGCTGTCATGCTCGCTAGGCGAGCAGAATGGCTCGCCTAGCGAGCCCCAAAATAGGCACCTAAGGCACCTGCGCCCAAAGAAATAACCTTTGCCAGATTGGCATGTTCGCTAGGCGAAGCCCACGCTTCACCCTTCGCTCCAGCGAGCTTAGGAGGTTTTGCTACTGGAATTGCTCGTTGGGAGCTCGCTAATGGCTCGCCTAGCGAGTGAGTGCTGGCTGCGCTTTTGACCAAGTCTGGACGTGTTCGCTACACCCTTCGCTGGCTGCTCGCCTAGTGAGTTTGTTGATATTTGCCACTGTAAAATACTGGAGCTCTTCGCTGGGTTCTCGTTGGGTGCTCGCCTAGCGAGCTCTTCGCCACAGCCCTCGCCTAGCGAGCAAGCTGATGAATGCATCCTTTTTTGGGTCCCTTTGCCAACTTTCTTGTGGCTTCATTTTCTATTATTTCATGCCTAATTCCTGCACAATAACACACAAATCAAAGGTACCAAGATCGTTTATCATTGTATTGCAATTCATCAAAAACAAAGGTGGTTTCGAACACTTTAGCAAGGAAATGGAGTGAAAGATGCCCATATTTGATAGCTCAAATAAGCACTTTTGGGTATCTAACACATATGGAATATTATTCATGCGATCCCTTTCTTCCTTAGTTGAAGGGGAATGTGTTTTTGATAGACACAGGCCATGTTGCATAGGTATGAATCCTTTCTTGGAATCATGCATATTAAAGCGTCTCAGCACTTTGTCTATGTATGTACTCTGACTTAGGCCAAGCAGTTTTTGTGATCTATCTCTATAGATTCTGATTCCTAATATATAGGCTGCTTCACCTAGGTCCTTCATAGAAAAACGTTTCCCCAACCAAGACTTTACTTGTTATAGGATAGGGATATTGTTTCCAATGAGTAATATGTCATCTACATATAATACCAGGAAAACGATCATGCTCCCACTAACCTTCTTGTAGACACATGGCTCATCTTCGTTCTTGATGAATCCATATTGTTTTACTGTTTCATCAAAACGAAGATTCCAGCTTCTGGAAGCTTGCTTCAATATAGAGATTGATCTTGGTAACTTACATATCTTTTGGGCTTTTTCTGGTATGTCAAATCCTTTAGGCTGTGTCATGTACACATCCTCAAGAAGATTCCCATTAAGGAAAGCAGTTTTGACATCCATCTGCCATATTTCATAATCATGATATACAGCGATAGCAAGTAAAATCCGAACAGATTTAAGCATTGCAACTGGTGAAAAGGTTTCATCATAGTCAACCCCATGAATTTGTTTATATCCTTTTGTAACCATTCTTTCCTTTTAGGTATGTACCTTATCATCCATGTCAGTCTTCTTCTTGAAGACCCACTTGCACCCTATAGGGTTAACTCCTACAGGAGGTTCTACCTGTTGGTGTAAGCCCTAGAGGCCAATACATTTTGGTACTTGTATCGAATAATAAAAGGCATTCTCTTTATTATGGTTGATTAATAAAGTCCCTAGAATAGATAGTCCGTTTAATGTATTAAGTGTGACTTAATCATGAGAACACATTAAACATAAGGACACTATTCCTAAAGTATCCGTAGTCGAGCTTTAGTATGAAGTGGGATAACATTAAAGCATTAAGACTATTATGTTTGTAGACTGATGATCACATCTCATGGATCATGGATAAAGAGTTATCAAGTCTTAAACATAGGTATGAATATTAGGAGTAATATTTATACCGGATTGACCCGCTATGAGAATACTATATAGAACGTTATGCAAAGTGTCATAAGTTATTCTCATGGTGATAATAGTGTATTCCACTCTTCGACCTGAAACCACTATGGATCCTAGGTGTGGAGTCGAGTGCTTTATTGCTGATCCAACGTTGTCCGTAACTGGATAACCATAAAGACAGTTGATGGGTACTCCACGAAGCATGCTGAGGGACATGAGTGACCTAGATGGAATTTGCCCATCCTGCATAACAGGATAAATGTCTATGGGCCCAATATTGAACTGGACAAGGATGACACGGTCTATGCCTTGTGTTCAATATAGACATAAGGGCAAAAGGGTAATTATACACATAAGTATTATCACAGAAGGAATTGTCAGATCACATGACATTTTCGTGTCTTGGGTAGCAGTGATGTGTTGCTAGATACCGCTCACTGTTTATTATGTTAAATACATGATTTAATATAATTGCCAACGCCGCGAGAACCTACAGGGTCACACACAAAGGACGGATTGATGAGAGATAGGATAACTAAGGAATACCGTAAGGTACGGTGCCCTTAAGTGAGTTATGGAACATCGTAAGGTACGGTGTACTTGAGTAGAATACGAAATATGGTAAGATACCATGGGCTTAAGTGATTTTGGGCATATTATAAGATATGGGCCAAAATACACTTAAGTGGGCTTTTAGCTTGAAGCCCACACAAGTGGTTCTATAAATAGAACCCTTGTGCAGAAGCAAAAATTTGCGGTTGCATTTCTTTCGTTTTCTCTCTCTCTCTCACTCAAAGCCTTCATTCGTACCAGCTAGCACTGAGACTGAAGGAAGCCGTTCGTGTGGACTGAGTAGAGACGTTGTCATCGTTCAACGTTCGTGATCGCTTCGTGGATTTGCATCAAAGGTTTTGATTGTCACAAGAGATCTGCACCAAAGGTTTCAACCGTCACAAGAGGTAAATATTCTATCACTGATCATGACCATTCGTAAGGATCTCTAAAGGAGAAATTTTTAATTTCCGCTGCGCTTTGGGTCGCAATTCTCCTTCACTACCAAGGTCCAAACTTGGTTTGTGTACATGGAATCCATTTCAGATTTCATGGCTTCTAGCCACTTCTCAGACTTGGGACCAGTTATGGCCTCTTGGTAGGTCACAGGCTCATCATGATCCATGAGTAATACATCACCTTGATCAGTTATGAGATATCCATATCTCTCAGGTAGTTGACGTATCCTGCTTGACCTACGCCGATCTTGTTCTACTTGAGCAGGCTGTTCTTCCACAACTACTTGTGTTTCCTGCTCTAATTCCTCTATAGGTGTATCAATGCTTTGTGATTCTTGAATTTCTTCAAGCTCTACTTTCCTCCCACTGACTCCTTTGGAAATAAAATCCTTTTCTAGGAAAACTCCAGTTCGAGCGACAAACACTTTTCCCTCAGAAGGATTGTAGAAGTAATACCCTACAAATAAGCATTTGTCAGATTTGGGCTCAAGCTTAGTTGAAATTTGTCGTTTCACATAAACTTCACAACCCCAAATCTTCATGTAAGACATATGTGGTTTCTTACCACTCCATATCTCATATGGTGTCTTCTCAACCTTCTTGGATGGAACACGGTTAAATGTGTAAGCTGCTATCAATAGTGCATGTCCCTAAAAGGAGTTTGGAAGATCGGCATGACTCATCATGGATCGGACCATGTCTAACAGGGTTCGATTTCTTCTCTCAGATACACCATTCCATTGGGGTGTTCCAGGAGGAGTAAGTTGGGATATGATCCCACACTCTTTCAGATGGTCATCAAACTCTAGGCTTAAATACTCACCACCTCGATTTGATCGAAGAGTTTTAATATTCTTACCTAGTTGGTTTTGTACGTCATTCTTGAATTCCTTTAACTTTTCAAAGGACTCTGATTTGTGTTTCATTAAATACACATAATCATATCTACTGAAATCATCAGTGAATATGATGAAGTACTGAAAACCTCCTCTGGCTGGTATGTTCAGTGGTCCACATACATCAGTATGTATGAGGGCCAAAAGATTATTCGCTCTTTCACCTTTTCCTGTGAATGGAGACTTTGTCATCTTTCCAATTAAACAAGATCTGCATGTCTCATATGATTCATAATCAAAAGTGTCCAAGAGTCCATCTTTATGGAGTTTGGAAATGCGTTTCTCATTTATGTGGCCTAATAGACAATGCCAAAGGTAAGTTGGATTTAACTCATTAGGTTTCATCCTTTTAGTATTAATGTTATAAATAGGAATTTCAAGATCAAGAACATATAATCCATTGCTCATTTGTGCCGTAGCATAGAATATATCATTCAAATAAATTGAGCAACAATTGTTCTTTATTATAAATGAAAAACCAAACTTGTCCAAACAAGAAACAGAAATAATATTCCTGCTAATTGCAGGTAAATAATAACAGTTCTCTAACTGAATTATTAAACCACTAGGTAAAGTCAATACATAAGTTCCTACGGCTATAACAGCAACCTTTGCTCCATTGCCAATTAGTAAGTCAACTTCACCTTTTGCCAAATCTCTACTCCTTTTTAGCCCCTGCACATTTGTACAAATGTGAGAACCACATCCAGTATCTAATACCCATGATGCAGAAGTAGATAAAGTTATTTCAATAACAAAAATACCTTAAGTTGAAGTCTCTACTCCATTCTTCATATCTTCCAGGTATTTTGGGCAGTTTCTCTTCCAGTGTCCGGTCTTACCGCAATGGAAGCAGGTGCCTGCCTTTGCTATGCCTCCACTAGGCCTCAAAGCAGCAACAGTGGGTATGGGTTTGACAACTTCCTTGCCTTTCCCTTTATCACCCTGCTTGGTGGGTCTTTTGTTCTGTCTCTTTCCATTTCCGATCATCAGAATGGACTTCCCTTTTGACTTCAGATTCTGCTCAACAGTTCTTAACATGGCTAGCAGTTCAGGAAGAGATTTGTCCATATCATTCATATTGAAATTTAAGACAAATTGACTGAATCTATCTGGCAACGATTGCAAGATCAAATCAGTCGCAAGTTCCTTTCCGAGGGGAAAACCCAACCTCTAAAGGTTTTCCACATACCCAATCATCTTGAGCACATGGGGACCTACAGGGACTCCCTCAACTAACTTTGCTTGAAAAAGGGCTTTTGAAACTTCAAACCTTTCATGCATTGCTTGCTCTTGATAGAGCATCTTCAGGTGTTCGATCATATCGAACGCTGCCATGTTCTCATGTTGCTTTTGCAACTCTGAGTTCATGGTAGCCAGCATGAGACAAGCAGTTTCATTGGCATCATCGACATGCTTCTTATAAGCATCTCTTTCTGCCTTAGGTGCAGAACTAGGAGGTTCCTCTTCAGGAACAGGTTTCTCCAAGACATACATACAGCTTTCTATCATGTTTGAGGATAATCCTCAGATTTCGGTGCCAATCCAGAAAATTTGTCCCAGACAATTTTTCCTTGTCAAGGATTGATCGCAAAATGTTGTTAGAGGTGTTTTTTGTCATGGTAATCTACATGAAATTAATGAAAATATAAGTATCAATAACATATTTAATTAGGCCTTTAATTAAATATGCTTCCACTATTTTAGTCAAAACAAACGACCCTCATCATTTGATTCGGAAAATCCCGTTGGAAGATTTTCTAGTGGGTCGAGATCCACATTTCACTTTGTTTTAAGTCCGCGTAGACGGATTACACAAAACTAGGTTATTTAGGTAGGAACTCCTTCCAATTGTATCTAATACAACTCTCGAATATTTTAGTTGGTTGAATAACTTCTTATTCCAATCCATCACATGGATCATTTCCAACTCTTGCTTCTAAACACATATAATCTTATTATAATTTATTTAGTTAAGTTTGACCCATTGTTTTAGCAATTGGATATTACAATTATCACATCGCACCTTACTAATATAGAACATGCACCTCGCGTAGGCGAAACCTACATTATCCGATACTAGTCTTGATGAGTGCTAAAACTTGGAAAACTTAAACTTAATATTTAATTTGAGGGAATTGCAATTATTCTGATCTCACCGGCTTATTTATCATATGAATCGTCTCTCACATGCATCAATATACATTCACATGCATCAACATACATAATGAAACAGTTATGGGCCCTAGCGCAATTGTTCTCCCAAGCCAATGAGAGAACCTAAGCTAACCTAATAACGATCTAAGCTTCTCCAAGCAAGATCTTCAAGGTTGTCCTTCTTTGATATTGAATTCTTCTCTTTCTTCATAAAATTACATTACATAAAAGAAACTCGTTTTCCATACGAGGGAGTGAGATGAGAGAAGAAGTTACATTAAGAGATTAAAAAAGAGGCACGATATGCAGATCGTATTTAAAAAAAAATAAAAAAATAAAGGAAAACTAAGGCCATAATCGATCACCACAAGACAATAATAATAAACACATTATTATTATTAATTTTAATTCTTTTAATTAATTAAAACCAAATTAAATTTCGGCGACCGATCACACTATGCAGAGTTAGCCAGGGTCCTCTGCTCGGTCACAAAACAGAAACACCGAGAATTCTGACTCTGTGAATGTGACGACCATCGCAAAGCATGTTACGACCATCACGTCCAGCTTGTTACGACCGTCACAGGCCCATGACGAACGTCACACGGCCAAAATCAGCGCTTTTGAAATAGTCAACAGACGTGATCCAACAAGCCCTCAATTCACAACTCTTTGACAACACAACCCTTGTGCCGTCACTAACCCTAATGCACCAATTTCAGACCGTCAAACACACCTCGATTGTTGATTCAGTATGATTGATCAACAGGTCATTGCTTCACCATACTAATGTCGGATTCCGAAGCAAATGACCATTGATCGCTCAAAGGAAAACAACCATTAAGTGTTTGAATGAACAAAACAGAAACAATATATCATATATACCGTATTTTTCGTTAGGATTACTTATATCATATATATAACTTGATCGATCTCAATTGCGTAACCTATGGACGATCGATGTCTCGCTGCTTCACCATACTAATGTCGGATTCCGAAGCATAGTCAACATCAATCATCCAAATCGTACACACATGATGCCAAATTTAATTACTCGTTTATTCTTTGATTCATTCTATCTTTTAATCATATTAATACAGAAAAAAAACAGCTATCACATGCATGGTTTCGTAAATGGCTCTGATACCACTTAAGGAGAAGGGCGATCCAAAACGCAGCGGAATTTAAAATTTTCTCCTTTAGTGATCCTTACGAATGGGCATGATCAGTGATAGAATCGTTACCTTTTATGACGATTGAAACCTTTGAAGCAGATCTACGGAGCGATCATGAACGTTGAACGATGACAACGCCTCTACTCAGTCCACATGAACAGATTCCTTCAATCTCAGTACTAGCTGCTACGAATGAAGGCTTTGAGTGAGAGAGAGAGAGAGAGAGAGAAAACGAAAAATTGCAACTGCACAAATGCTTCTGCACAAGGGTTCTATTTATAGAACCAGTTATGTGGGCTATAAGCTAAAAAGCTCACTTAAGTGTATGTGGCCCATATCTTATAATATGCCAAAATCACTTAAGTGCGTGGTACCTTACCATATTTTGTATTCTACTTAAGTACACCATACCTTACCATGTTCTACCATTCACTTAAGTGCACCTTACCTTACGGTGTTCCTTAGTTACTCTATCTCTCATCAATCCGTCCTTTGTGTGTGACCCTGTAGGTTTTCGCGGCTTTGGAAATTATATTAAATCATGTATTTAACATAATAAACAGTGAGCGGTATCTAGCAACACATCACTGCTACCCAAGACACGAAAATGTCATGTGATCTGACAAATCCTTTTGTGATAATACTTATGTGTACAATTACCCTTTTACCCTTATGTCTATATTGAACACAAGGCATAGACTGTGTCATCCTTGTCCAGTTCAATATTGTGCCCATAGACATTTATCTTGTTACGCAGGATGGGCAA
The DNA here is from genome assembly GCF_024323335.1 of Lathyrus oleraceus. Classification (NCBI taxonomy): domain Eukaryota; kingdom Viridiplantae; phylum Streptophyta; class Magnoliopsida; order Fabales; family Fabaceae; genus Lathyrus; species Lathyrus oleraceus. Next base: position 476,268,420 of record NC_066585.1, read on the forward strand.
ATTCTATCTAGGTCACTCATGTCCCTTAGCATGCTTCGTGGAGTACCTATCAACTATCTTTATGGTCATCCAGTTACGGACAATGTTTGATCAGCAATAAGGCACTCGACTCTACATCTAGGGTCCATAGTGGTTTCAGGTCGAAGGGTGATATACACCATTATCACCATGAGAATAACTTATGACACTTTGCATAACATTCTATATAGTATTCTCATAGCGGGTCAATCCAGTATAAATATTACCCTTAATATTCATACCTATGTTTAAGATTTGATAACTTCTTATCCATGATCCAGGAGATGTGATCATCAGTCTATATACATAATAGTGTCGTACCTCAAGAAAAATGGGAATACGACCTAAGCGAAGCGCAATCGCACGCTCGCAATGATGGACCGAACAGAGTCGCCACCGAACTTTTATTTATTCCTACAAAGGAAAGGGGAAATATCGATAAAACCCAAGAAAGAACGACAATGATATTGGTCGTCGCAACCAAATCAGGGTTCAGGAGTCGATTACGCGAGGGGAAGGTATTAGCACCCCTCACGTCCGTTATACTCAACGGGAACCATTAGGTTGGTTGTGTGTGTTAGTGTTAGTTTAAAATGTTAGGCTTTAAGTTATCAGGTGGGAAAGAAAGAAAGGATGAGAGGAGAATGTTTTTGTCAATCCAGTATAAACATTACCCTTAATATTCATACCTATATTTAACACTTGATAACTCCTTATCCATGATCCATGAGATGTGATCATTAGTCTATATACATAATAGTGTCGTACCTCAAGAAAAATGGGAATACGACCTAAGCGAAGCGCAATCGCACGCTCGCAATGATGGACCGAACAGAGTCGCCACCGAACTTTTATTTATTCCTACAAAGGAAAGGGGAAATATCGATAAAACCCAAGAAAGAACGACAATGATATTGGTCGTCGCAACCAAATCAGGGTTCAGGAGTCGATTACGCGAGGGGAAGGTATTAGCACCCCTCACGTCCGTTATACTCAAAGGGAACCATTAGGTTAGTTGTGTGTGTTAGTGTTAGTTTAAAATGTTAGGCTTTAAGTTATCAGGTGGGAGAGAAAGAAAGGATGAGAGGAGAATGTTTTTGTCAATCCAGTATAAACATTACCCTTAATATTCATACCTATATTTAAGACTTGATAACTCCTTATCCATGATCCATGAGATGTGATCATTAGTCTATATACATAATAGTGTCGTACCTCAAGAAAAATGGGAATACGACCTAAGCGAAGCGCAATCGCACGCTCGCAATGTTGGACTGAACAGAGTCGCCACCGAACTTTTATTTATTCCTAAAAAGGAAAGGGGAAATATCGATAAAACCCAAGAAAGAACGACAATGATATTGGTCGTCGCAACCAAATAAGGGTTCGGGAGTCGGTTACGCGAGGGGAAGGTATTAGCACCCTGTCGCAACGCGAAAAACAACCGGCGGAAAAAAAACAAGTTTACAGAGCCTCCACCGACGCTATTCATCCTATGACAGAAAGGAAGCGCATGACTAACCTAAGAAAGGGAAAAGGAACGGTCTTACGACTAGAGATTGCAAGGTACGGGAGTCGGTTACGCAAGGGGAAGGTATTAGCACCCCTCACGTCCGCCGTACTCGACGGGATCCACGCTCAAAAGAATAGGAAAAGGTTGCTAAATAACTTCTCAAAGAGATTGCACACACTGGAATAGTAAAACAGGTGAAAGAAGATGGAGGAAGGGGACTCGGCAGGATGTCGCATCCTGGGCCTACGTAGTTTGTCAGAAACAAACATCAGAGTCAACGTAGTTCGGGGAAATGGGAAACATGCTCGCTAGGACATCGCATCCTATGCCTACGTATCTTCTCTATCCAGAGTAAGAATCAGAGCACTCGTAGCTCGGCTAACGCACGCCGAAACAAAACACCAAAAGGAGACGCTGAGACGTCAAAAGAAACACTCAACAGGAAATGGAATGCCAATCCATGGACTTACATCCAACTCCTGACAATAACCAAACAAAAGGAAACAGAATGCCAATACATGGACTTACATCCGACTCCAAACAAACAACAAACAAAAGGAAACAGAATGCTAATACATGGACTTACATCCGACTCCAAACAATAGCACACGCTAACCAGCGAACACCAAAGAAAAAGGTTATCAGATTGACAAACTAATAGGGAGTCTGGAGCTCGAGCCTAATAGTTGTCACACAAACACAAAGAGACGTTGAGACGTCAAAAGAAAGAAAAAGGTTGAACACACACAAAAAAACAAAAGGGTGCCCAGAGAGATCTCGCTCGATCTCCTGCCTACGTATCTCATCTGGTATGAGAATCAGGGCGACGTAGTTCCCCTTAACAGCGGAGAAACTCTCTCCTAACCAGAGACCAGGGAATAACAAACTAAAAGGGAGACTAAGACTCGAGCCTAATAGTTGTCATTCAATCCACAAATCCCTAAGTTGAGGTCTCTAATCAGAATCTAACTCACACAGGAAGCAAGTCAGCTCAAAACACCCACACCAGTGAACAAGTATCACACACTATATCCACACAAGAGGCCCAAACAATGGGTAGGCTTTAGTTAAGAGGGGTCATATCAACCTCGACAAACAAGCCAAACTGTAAGGGTAAACAGGAGCTCTTAACCACTAACATTGAGAGTTAGGGTGAGCAGATCAAAATGGTAATGAGGATGAGACCTCATGCTCTTAACCCTGGCCTGGTTGAGCTTAATGACAAATAAAGCGTGGGGATCCAGAAAGAGGGACCCTATTCCACTTGACTGACTCTATACAAAGATCTTGGGTACATGTTGTAGAGCATCAGCACGTAGTGCGAGCATAAAGAACGACTCACTGAATAACAGGGGATTGATTGCTAATTGAAATTCTAGTTATCAGACTTTGGATGTCACTCGGGTTGTTATGACATCCAATTCTGCACAGACAGGGATTATGCAGAACTTAACAGTAAGTGCAGTAATAACACAAGCAATTGTTTACCCAGTTCAGTCCAACATGACCTACATCTGGGGGCTACCAAGCCAGGGAGGAAATCCACTATTAGTAGTATCAATTCAAAGCTAAACTCACCCGTTTACAACTTATCACTTAATCCCTACCCAATGCAATTTCAATCTTAACCTAAGATCAGAGTTCCTACTCACTCCCCCTCAATCACCTCAGTGATTACTATCTTTAAACAATATTAAAGACAAGTTGAAGTCACACTTCAAACAACTCTTGATTGTGCTTCACAGCTTTAATCAAGATACACAACACTCACGCTTAAAAGCTTTGAGTGACACAACACTTATAACTCAATGAACACCCTATGCCACAACAATCATCTACTTGATAATGGCTTGGCTTACAAGATACGTCTAATACAAGACTCACAAAAATACAGCAGTGAAGTATGATGGACACACAAAATCTTCACGCCTCAAAATCCCCGAAACTGAATGAAGGAACGCCTTCCTTTTATATTGCAGTATCTTGGGCTTTTGCACCTGTATTCTCCTGAATTTAAGGTCACGCGAGTTCCCATAAATTCAACATTTAGGTTACTAACAAATAGGCTATTTGTTAGGTTCATTGAATGTAGCTTGGTTGTTGATTTCCTGGATTTTCTCTCAATTGTTGAATCCCTGAAGAATAGCCTGAGAAAAAGCTGAAACAGAAAACTGAACAACCTACAATATAGCATATGCCGTCAGGCATGAATGTCACGACATTCAGCTTGACATCAAGGTCCATATGCTGAGTATGTTTTTCCAGAAAACAGACTGTACAATTTTGCTGACCTGTACATGATCAAAATGACCATACTACAGTAACAACTTACATTAATAAATGTCAAAGTGTCCAACTTAACATTTACACATTTGGCCTTAATTTAGTTCTGTTATTCTCTTGAAGAACAAACTAAGTGACATGCTGAAGTATAGCAGAACACCACTCTGTCTAATGTTCAGTAGCTGCTGTCAATGATGAATGTCATAACATCCAGTTTGACATTCAGTCAGTAGGCCTTATGCCAGGTCTGGTTTTTCCTTGATAACCATACTGGAAATACATACTAAGTTCTAACAGAACACCAGCTATTCTATTTCTTAGTATCTGTTGACAGGTATGAATGTCACAGCATCCAGTTTGACATTCAATAAATCCTGTGTTAGCTAGTCCTGCAGTAACTACAATGTAGTCACACATACATGTCATGACATCAGTCAAGACATTAGTACCCATCTAGTGTTTTACCATATAATGCAGCCAATTAAACACCTACAAACTCCCCCTTTGGCAAATTTTTGGCTAAAACACTTTGATCCCCATAACAAAGTTCATAGCAGCGGAATTACACACCTAGCAGGAATTAATACTAGCTAATACACTCAGAGTGGCAGCACACTCACACACATACAGAAGTTAAATAAAAACTTCACACACAATCGCTGCAGGGGAGGAATCTGTCGTCATGAGAGTCTGTTGTAGAGACACCCACTCTGTTTGTCAGGGGTTACTCCCCCTTTTTGTCAAAAATGTTGCCAAAGCCAACAACATAACCAGAGAATAACGACAGAGTTACAGACTTGGTTTTACTTCACAGTTTTAACCAAGTTACCATCCACTTGATCTTGCTTCACAACTTTGATCAAGTAACCACCCACTTTTGCTTTACAGTAGGTACCACCATATCAGATGCCATGATGTTGTTTCTGACATCCAGAACCACTCCTGCATGAACAGCATCCTTGAACTCCTGCAGGTACATTGGCCTTCTGACATTAGGGTGTCTCCTTACCCTCTTGTATCCACCCTTGTTGCAAGTGGCATAGCTATGATCTGTTGGCCAATCATAGCCTAGTACAAATTGTTTAATAGGCAGAGATATTAAACAATTTATCCCAACCATCAGTGGTTGCTATAAGGTCTCAGAGAGACATATTCCTAGTTTGCTCCTTAAATTTTCAAACTGAGTAGCATCCAGAGCCTTTGTAAATATGTCAGCCAGTTGAAGATCCGTGGCTACATGTTCCAAAGTGATCACCTTGTCTTCCACCAGATCTCTGATGAAGTGGTGCCTAATGTCAATATGTTTGGTCCTGCTGTTTTGGATGGGATTCTTGGAGATATTGATGGCACTGAGATTATCACAGAACAATGTCATGACATTTTGAGTGACATTGTACTCAGTGAGCATCTGTTTCATCCAAACCAGTTGGGAACAACTGCTTCCAGCTGCTATGTATTCAGCCTCTGCAGTGGACAGAGAAACACAATTCTGCTTCTTGCTGAACCAAGATATGAGGTTGTCTCCTAAGAAGAAGCATCCACCTGATGTGCTTTTTCTGTCATCAGCACTCCCAACCTAGTCTGCATCACAATACCCAGATAGGACAGGCTCAGACCCATGTGAATACAGCATCCCATAGTCACAAGTCCCATTGATGTACTTGAGAATCCGTTTGACTTGATTCAAGTGGCTCACCTTAGGCTCTGCTTGATATCTGGCACACACTCCAACTGCATAAGAAATGTCAGGTCTACTTGCAGTTAGGTACAACAGACTACCTATCATGCTTCTATACAGGCATTGATCAACACTAGGCCCTCCATCATCTTTGGTCAACTTCAGATGAGTGGGAGCAGGAGTCCTCTTGTGCCTGGCATTATCCATACCAAACTTCTTAACTATGTTCTTGGCATACTTGCTTTGGGAGAGAAACATAGAGTCCTCCATTTGGTTTACTTGCATTCCAAGGAAATAGGTCAGTTCTCCCACTAGACTCATTTCAAACTCAGACTGCATCTGGTGAACAAATTTTTGAACCATTTGTTCTGACATTCCACCAAAGACTATATCATCAACATAGATTTGAGCTATCATGATTTTGCCTTCTTCATCCTTCACAAACAGGGTTTTATCTATGCCACCCTTTCTGTATCCATTTGAGGTCAGAAATTCGGTTAACCTTTCATACCATGCTCTAGGTGCTTGTTTTAACCCATACAAGGCTTTCCTCAACTTGTATACATGCTCAGGTTGGTTAGGATCACAGAACCCTTTAGGTTGTTCCACATAGACTTCCTCATTCAGGTAGCCATTCAAGAATGCACTCTTCACATCCATTTGGAATAGCTTAAACTTCAGGATGCATGCTACCCCCAACAGCAATCTGATGGACTTAAGCCTAGCCACAGGAGCAAATGTCTCATCAAAATCTACCCCTTCAACTTGAGTGTATCCTTGAGCTACTAGTCTTGCTTTATTCCTAGTAATTACTCCTTTCTCATCAGATTTGTTTTTGTAGATCCACTTGGTACCAATGATGTTGGTCCCTTCAGGTCTTGGAACTAGCTCCCAGACTTCATTCCTTTTGAACTGCTCAAGTTCCTCTTGCATGGCAGTGATCCAGTATTCATCAGTCAGAGCTTCTTTCACATTCTTTGGTTCAACCTTGGATACAAAGCAGGAATTTGAGTTTATTCCTCTTGACCTGGTAGTTACACCACTGGTGGGATCCCCTATGATAAGATCCTTAGGGTGGTCTTTCTGAATTCTGATAGATGGCACTTTGGTGGTTGCATCTACTTCACATTCAGGAGGAGGTTCCTGTACTTCTTCAGACTTGTCTGGACTGTCAGTTAGACAGTCAAGGAATGTTTCAACATCCTCCATGACATCGGTTCCTTCCTCTTTGTCGTCCACAATGACATTTATGGATTCCATCAGGACATTGGTCCTGTAGTTGAACACTCTGTAGGCTCTGCTGTTAGTGGAGTATCCCAGAAATATACCTTCATCACTTTTGGGATCTAGCTTCCTTCTCTGTTCACGATCTGTGAGAATGTAGCATTTACTTCCAAAGATATGAAAGTACTTCACAGTGGGTTTTCTGCCTTTCCATATTTCATATAGAGTGGAGGAGGTTCCTTTTCTCAAGGTGACTCTGTTGTGAACATAGCATGCGGTATTCATTGCTTCAGCCCAGAAGTGCATGGGGAGCTTCTTTGCATGTATCATTGCTCTGGCAGATTCTTGAATAGTTCTATTTTTTCTTTCAACTATTCCATTCTGCTGAGGAGTTATAGGGGAGGAGAACTCATGACTTATTCCTTCAGACGAGCAAAACTCATCAAACTTGGAATTCTTGAACTCCGTACCATGATCACTTCTAATCCGGACCACACAACTGTCCTTTTCCCTTTGAAGTCTTATGCACAGGTCTTTGAAGACATCAAATGTATCTGACTTCTCTCTGATGAAGCTTATCCACGTGTATCTGGAATGGTCATCCACCACCACGTATGCATATTTCTTCCCACCAAGACTTTCAACCTGCATAGGTCCCATTAGGTCCATGTGCAATAGTTCCAGAACTCTGGAGGTTGTGGGGTGTCCCAGCTTCGGATGTGACATCTTGGTTTGCTTGCCCACCTGGCATTCTCCACAGACTCTTCCTTCATCAATCAGAAGCTTTGGAATTCCTCCGACTGCTTCCTTGGATATAATCTTCTTCATTCCCCGTAAGTGAAGATGTCCAAGACGTCTATGCCACAACTTCACATCCTGGTCTTCCTTGGCTGAGGAGCATGTTGTGGAAAAGTTAGAGACTTCAGGTTCCCACAGGTAGCAGTTATCTTTGGACCTGGTTCCTCTCATAACTTCCTGATTGTCACCATTTGTCACAATGCATAGCTCCTTAGTAAACTGAACATGAAACCCTTGATCACACAACTGACTTATGCTGATGAGGTTTGCAGTTAGTCCTCTTACTAACAGCATATTATTCAGTTTTGGCACTCCAGAACAGTCCAGTTTGCCCACACCTTTTATTTTTCCTTTGGCACCATCACCAAAGGTCACATAGCTGGTAGTGTGAGGTTGAATATCTACCAGTAGATTTTCCATACCAGTCATATGTCTTGAGCATCCACTGTCAAAGTACCAGTCTTCTCTGGTAGAAGCCCTTAGAGCAGTGTGTGCTATCCTAGCATACCATTGTTGCTTCTTAATGGGAACATAGCGCTTATGTGTTTTATGCTTAGGCTTAACATGCAAGGCTTGGTTAGGGAAACCATGAATCCAGTAGCAGAAGGCTTTTATATGACCAAGCCTACCACAGTGGTGACACCTCCACTCCTGGTATTTCCTCTTCTGATGATCATTCATCCTAGTTCCTCGATGTTGAGACATAGGCTTTGACTTCCGCTTGAACTTCTGAACTTTAGCCTTTGGGTGTTTGTGTTCAATTGAGGATCTTTTCCCAAATCCAAGACCAGATTTGGTTTCAGACTGCTGTCCCACCTTTAGAATCTCTTCCAAGGTGTCAGTTCCCTTATTCATCATTCTGATGGATTTAGTCATCTGATTCAGCTTGGAGGTCAGCAGGGTTATCTCACCATTTAGACCCTCTATGATAGACAGTTGCTTCTGTCTCTCATCTTCCAGTTCCTTGATGAGTTTCTTTTGCTTTTCTCCTTGTGCACGCACTTCTGCACTGGTGGAACACAACTTCTTATAGGCTGCAGCAAGTTCATCAAAGGTCAGTTCATCTGCACTTGAGTCATCTTCAGAGGCACAAACACTGGTTAGTGCAGTGACATGTTTGGCAGATTCTCCTTCAGATTCACTTTCAGAGTCTCCTTCAGACCATGTGATAGCTAACCCCTTATTTTGCAATTTGAGGTAAGTAGGGCATTCAGCTCTGACGTGTCCATACCCTTCACAGCCATGACACTGGATTCCCTTGCCGTGATTGAACTTCTCATCAGAGGTTGATCTTTTCTTAATGTCAGACGGGATGTTCTTGACATTGGGTCTACCTCTTTGATCAATCTTCTTCACGAACCTGTTGAACTGTCTCCCAAGCATGGCTAAGGCTTCTGATATACTTTCATCACCTCCAGTATATCCTGCTTCTGACTCCTCTTCAGCATTAGATACAAAAGCTATGCTTTTGTTCTTCTTCTCAACATACTCGCCCAAGCCCATTTCAAAGGTTTGGAGGGAACCAATGAGCTCATCTACCTTCATGTAGCAGATGTCCTGCGCCTCCTCTATGGTTGTGACCTTCATAGCAAATCTCTTAGGCAAGGACCTGAGAATCTTTCTTACAAGTTTCTCTTCAGCCATTTTCTCACCTAGTCCACCAGAGGTGTTTGCAATTTCAAGAATATTCATGTGAAAGTCATGAATAGTCTCATCCTCTTTCATCCTCAGATTTTCAAACTTGGTGGTCAGCATCTGAAGTTTGGACATCTTCACCTTGGAAGTACCTTCATGAGTTACCTTGAGGGTATCCCAAACTTCCTTAGCTAGTTCACAGTGGTGTACCAGCCTGAAGATGTTCTTGCTGATTCCATTGAACCATGCATTCAAGGCCTTGGAATTTCCAAGAGCTAATGCCTCTTGCTCCTTGTCCCACTCTTCTTCAGGAATCTGCACACTGACTCCATCTTCACCTGTCCTCATTGGATGTTCCCATCCTTTGTTGACAGCTCTCCAGACTTTGCTGTCTAGAGACCTTAAGAAGGCTATCATACGAGGCTTTCAGTCATCATAATTAGAGCCATCCAACATGGGTGGTCTGTTTGAGTGTCCTAAATCCTTGTCCATGGTACTAGAAAGTAACTTCCCTAGATCTCACCCAGAAATTCACAGGCAGGGTGCCTGCTCTGATGCCAATTGAAATTCTAGTTATCAGACTTTGGATGTCACTCGGGTTGTTATGACATCCAATTCTGCACAGACAGGGATTATGCAGAACTTAACAGTAAGTGCAGTAATAACACAAGCAATTGTTTACCCAGTTCAGTCCAACATGACCTACATCTGGGGGCTACCAAGCCAGGGAGGAAATCCACTATTAGTAGTACCAATTCAAAGCTAAACTCACCCGTTTACAACTTATCACTTAATCCCTACCCAATGCAATTTCAATCTTAACCTAAGATCAGAGTTCCTACTCACTCCCCCTCAATCACCTCAGTGATTACTATCTTTAAACAATATTAAAGACAAGTTGAAGTCACACTTCAAACAACTCTTGATTGTGCTTCACAGCTTTAATCAAGATACACAGCACTCACGCTTAAAAGCTTTGAGTGACACAACACTTATAACTCAATGAACACCCTATGCCACAGCAATAATCTACTTGATAATGGCTTGGCTTACAAGATACGTCTAATATAAGACTCACAAAAATACAGCAGTGAAGTATGATGGACACACAAAATCTTCACGCCTCAAAATCCCCGAAACTGAATGAAGGAACGCCTTCCTTTTATATTGTAGTATCCTGGGCTTTTGCACCTGTATTCTCCTGAATTTAAGGTCACGCGAGTTCCCATAAATTCAACATTTAGGTTACTAACAAATAGGCTATTTGTTAGGTTCATTGAATGTAGCTTGGTTGTTGATTTCCTTGATTTTCTCTCAGTTGTTGAATCCCTGAAGAATAGCCTGAGAAAAAGCTGAAACAGAAAACTGAACAACCTACAATATAGCATATGCTGTCAGGCATGAATGTCACGACATTCAGCTTGACATCAAGGTCCATATGCTGAGTCTGTTTTTCCAGAAAACAGACTGTACAATTTTGCTGACCTGTACATGATCAAAATGACCATACTACAGTAACAGCTTACATTAATAAATGTCAAAGTGTCCAACTTAACATTTACACATTTGGCCTTAATTTAGTTCTGTTATTCTCTTGAAGAACAAACTAAGTGACATGCTGAAGTATAGAAGAACACCACTCTGTCTAATGTTCAGTAGCTGCTGTCAATGATGAATGTCATAACATCCAGTTTGACATTCAGTCAGTAGGCCTTATGCCAGGTCTGGTTTTTCCTTGATAACCAGACTGGAAATACATACTAAGTTCTAACAGAACACCAGCTGTTCTATTTCTTAGTATCTGTTGACAGGTATGAATGTCACAGCATCCAGTTTGACATTCAATAAATCCTGTGTTAGCTAGTCCTGCAGTAACTACAATGTAGTCACACATACATGTCATGACATCAGTCAAGACATTAGTACCCATCTAGTGTTTTACCATATAATGCAGCCAATTAAACACCTACACTAATCCCTTCTATCTGTCAATTGCCTCTTCACTTAGGAGGACTTATCAAGTAACATGCCTCACTTGGAGGTCTTTGGCACAAATGTAAACAAACACAATCAGAGCCTCATACGGAGGACTTAAGCCAAAATGCCTGCCAAAAAGGTGACAGGACTTCCAGACTACATGGAGTAAGAAGGCTAAACTACCTCAGTGGTGTATCGACCACAATCCAAAGCTTAAGCAAAAGCAAAGCTAGCAAGCAACTAATGTACCTGTACAAAAGCTTAAACAGTTAACAACTCAATCAGAAAACCAACAGACAAACAGTGGAATCATTCAACAGTTTTACACAATGCAAGGCACAAATGCAAGCACTCAGATGAGTTCATCACATCAATTGACCTACAAAACAACAATAGTTAGTTCTCAAAGGTATTTGCATCTCACAAAGTGAGACCAAACCAATTATCAAGGTTAAATGTCCAAACGTGAAACACAAAGCACAATTAGTTATGTACAAAAACACTAGTGCAAAGACTAGGTCCAAAACCAAACAAAATGATCAAAACAGAAGTCAATCTTTTGCATAATGCACACTCAATCAATCAATAAAATGTCCTCAAAAGGACCAGCATCAATTCATAAGACAAATGCTTCAAACAATTCATGTCATGCAAAGGCAAACAATGTGCACAAAGTTGGACATCCAAATTAGAAAATCCAAATCAAAACAGAAACACATCCAATGAACATAAATTTTTTTATGTGAATTCCACATGTTATGAATAAACATCATGCAAAAAATCAAATCCAGAAGATCTCAAATGATAGGTAAACAAAAATGCACAAATTGAATACCAAAAATGTGACACAAATTGTCAAAACATATCTTCATGTGTCCAAAACAGTGATAGCATATGATAAAAATCTCAAACCAAAGCTCAAAAATCATATCACATGTGAAGATTAAGCACACCAAATTTCAGATCAATTGGATCAACACAAAGCATTGAATGTAACATGTCAATTTGGCACAAGGTTCAATCAAAAAATACCAAATAAAAATCTAGAAACAAACAATTCATGAAAGTAACATAAGAAATACTAGACATTGAGACAAGCATGTGAAAAAAAACTGGAGTCAATTTGGATTATTTTGCTATTTTTTGTGATTTTTAGAAGATGAATGAAATAAAATGACATAATAAGAAAATGAGAGGGAAAATGGAAGTTTGAATTAAATCAGCATATGCTCAAAGCCAGGTTCGAACACACGCATCCACAGGCAATGAGAATATCCAATTAAAAATCAGAAAAAATGCACAAGCCAAGTCTCGAACACGCGCGCTAAAGGATAATGAGGATATTCAAACAATTAAATCCAGAAAACATGCGCCATGATCGAACTCATGCGCGCTAGGTCAAGAAGCGCTCCAATGCCAAAACGCAGCGTTTGAGTAAAACCCTAGGGACTGAACCAGACGACCGGAACAGTGTTTCCGGTCGTCTTCTCTGGTTGAAATCCGGTGACCTTCATGCGAAAAATTCCAAAAATTGATGAATCTTATACCAAACGAAAGGTCTTGCAACGTAGAGTTCGAATATCATGTTCATTCAATCTAAATCTTATTAACACGCACGGATCGAAGGGAAACATTATCATGTGCAAAACTTTAAATTAACCATACGTGTTAATTTCTCAGCCAAATCAAGATCTAAAACTATCAGCATGCTCAGCATTACAAGATCTACATATTAATGGCAAGAAAAAGGCAAAAGGAGATGGTCGAATTTTCACCTACTTGAAATGGCAGTGATTGAATTCGTGTGTTCCAGCTTCCAAATGATCTAGATCTTCTCCCTTACACCTCTTTTGAAGCTTTGAATAGGAAGCAATACTTGAATCCTCTTAGATCTTGCTCAATTTCAAACTTCCATCAACATGTTCATGTACATGAACTGCTCAAAAACACGCTCAATTGTCCAATCCAATGGTTGAATCTTGCTCAGAATCACTCCATAATCAAGAATATGCAAAGAGATTGAAGAATTATGTGAAGAAAAATGAAAATTGAAGAGAGAGAAAATTGGAGGGAAAATGGAAAATTCTAGATCTCAAATTCTGTTATGAGCAAAAACAGTTAGGGTTTGGCTTTTATATGGTTCACTAATCACAATGCTAATCCAATTTAGGCCTTGTTAAACATGATTAGTGAGAATTGAAATGTCTTTCAAAAATGGCAAAATGAACTTGCATGGCCATGTCCCATGTGAGAATCCCATGCAAAAGGTTCAATTTCACTTAAAACCAACCAATAAACACAATGGAAGTGGTATTTTGCTTATATCTTGAACCAAATTTGAATTATGAGATTTCCCTCCAAAATACACATGTGTGAACAAGTGGTCATATGAGCTTCTTTCATGAAAGGCAAGGGTTGATTTGGAATCTCTTGGTCATGACAAGCATTTTTCAAAAAGAGTGGACCAATTTGGAGTTTTGAATCAAAAGTTATGGCATTTTGAACTTCCATGCATACTTTGTGATCATTTGGCCATAACTTCTCAACCAATTATCAGATGATCATGAAATAGGACTTTTTGAAAAGGGGAGAGAAAGATATTCAACTTTCATGTTCACCACAAATCCATTTTAAGCTTCTTTGATGTTGAAAAACTAAGTTGAATGTGAACCAAAAACTTGCCATTTTTGGAAACTTTTAATTACAGGTCATTTTCCATTTTTGGAAACTTTTGCCATGGCTTCAAAATCTTCAAGATAGATGTTTGACATGATGAATGGACCTCTTTTGAACATGATTGAGGTGTTGAAACTCATTTCCCCACCTCAAAGCCCTCAGTTGACTGCATAGTTGACTTTTTGGTCCTCAGATGACCTTGAAATGCCCTGATCAGCTTGAGCCTCTACCACTTGAGGAAAATGCTCAAAAATGAAACCCTAGCTCATGTAAGCTCCTTATGATAACCATGTGATCTTCATCTAAATAAAATACCTCACCTCCTTGAGAAACCCTAGCTGGAAGAATGACATTGATTAGGGTTGACCAGAGGTCAAAACCCTAATCCAAAGGAACCTGAGAATGCACTCTGAAACCCTTGGTGATGATAGAACCATGATGATGATAGAACCATGATGATGGTAATATATCCTGGAAAACAAGATGATGCTCAAGACCTTTGAAGGACCAAGAAACCCTAATTGAAGTGCAAACCCTCAGATGGCTAATGATCAATTCATAGAGCCCCTCAGACTTGAATCATGTAACTTCTCCATCTCTTGAAAAGACCTTGGAGGATGACTTTCTTATTTTCAGATGATATTCAAAATGCAATGCCTAATGCCCTAAAATATGAAATGCAATGTATCAAACTAGTCTCCAGAGAGGAGGGCAAATTTTGAGGTGTTACAGTTGCCCCTATTCAATCCACTATGAACCTGTCGATATGAACAACCTCGGCTTTCAGATGATCAGAGTGAAGAGTGATTGTATACCAAGAACAGGCGAACAATTTGGGCTCCGTTGGGAATTAAGTAACAATGCCTGTCAGAATCGGCAAAGAAGTGATCTTAAAAGAAGAATCCGTCTGGTACGGTGATAGTCGATCTGAATATCGAAAAAGAAAACCAGACTGGATACCAAAATAAATTGTAACACAGGAATAACCAGGGCCTGAATGCCGCTCATCAGTCTGAATATTGGAAATGACTTCGATCTGAGCATCGGACAATATGAGATTATTAATATCGGTCTGAACCCCGAGAGACTGGCCTGAATGCCACAAGTTGCATCGACCTGAATGTCGGAAAACTTCTTCGATCTGAACATCGGAAAACCTGGCCCGAAGGTCACTTCGGTCTGAATACCGGAAGATATGAGATTATTAACACCGGTCTGAACACCGAGAGATTGGCCTGAATGCCACTTCGGTCTGAATACCGGAAAATATGAGATTATTAATATCGGTCTGAACCCCGAGAGACTGGCCTGAATGCCACAAGTTGCGTCGACCTGAATGTCGAAAAATTTCTTCGATCTGAACATCGGAAAATTGGCCTGAATGCCACTTCGGTCTGAATATCGGGAAAATTGGCCTGAATGCCCCAAGTTACGTCGACTTGAATGTCGGAAACTTCTTCGATCTGAACATCGGAAAAACCGGCCTGAATGCCACAAGTGCTTCGACCTGAATGTCGGAAACTTCTTCGATCTGAACATCGGAAAATTATCCTGAATGCCACTTCGGTCTGAATATCGGAAAAATTGGCCTGAATGCCCCAAGTTACATCGACCTGAATGTCGAAAACTTCTTTGATCTGAACATCGGAAAAATCGGCCTGAATGCCACAAGTGCTTCGACCTGAACGTGAGAAACTTCTTCGATCTGAACATCGGAAAAAATTGGCCTGACTGCCACATCTACTGGGGATTTTCTCCTTGTTGTTATTATTATTTTTGCTTTTCTTGGACCCCAAATCTTCTTTGATTTTTACTGTCAAACAATGAACCTCGTTCTCCATTTTCATTTCCATCTCCGTACGACAGAACCCTTTCCTTCAATATCGCACTACTGGGGAATACTGTTAATTCAAAAATCACGATGCTAAACTCCTCAGAGTAACATCTTTACCAACCAGCTAAACCAATTCTCAAACGGTAACCACGACTTGAGACTAGTTTATGCTTGCAATGCAGATGCATGATTTTTCAGCGTAATGCTCCATAACCATGGAAATGCTACGCAATTAGGTATGTAATATGCTATGCTTCCCTAAATGATGAACGCAAAAAAAATATCCCCCTCAGGGGACGACACGAGCAACTCTGCTGAGGAACCTGGTATCTCTCCAATCTCCAACCCTGCTGAGGATAACACCGCTGTTGGGGAAACGACAACCCTCACTAAGGATGACCTCCACTGAACCCGATCCGCTTGGGGACTTCGCTGGGGAAGAATCCACTAACGCACACCTCCGCTGGGGAAACAGCAACCTTCCGACTTGCTGGGGAAATAACAATCTCACCCTGCTAGGGGAAACAACAGCTCTTCAAGCCTGGCTGCCAAGGAAACACCGACCTCGAACCCGCTGGGGAGATACGGAATATTGACACGGAACACCTGTCGACTCGTCGAACACCGGCATTCACCATCTAACCATAGTGTCAATTTTCCACTTCTTCAGACTTTGAAGAGTCTTCTTGATTAATCCTCTAGGATCGTCGCAATTCTTTCTCCGTTTTCACACCATTCCTCAACTCCGTGTCC
The DNA here is from genome assembly GCF_024323335.1 of Lathyrus oleraceus. Classification (NCBI taxonomy): domain Eukaryota; kingdom Viridiplantae; phylum Streptophyta; class Magnoliopsida; order Fabales; family Fabaceae; genus Lathyrus; species Lathyrus oleraceus. The sequence goes on from NC_066585.1 coordinate 476,284,809, forward strand.
CTGATTGGACTCGAAGGAATCGTTCATCAAAAAGCTTCACGCCACAACCTGCAAGTGAGTGAAAATATCTAACAGCACCTGCAAAAGAGATCGTTAGATAAAAACGTGCCCCAGGCGTGCCAAAATTTCAACACCTAGGTCACTCAGCCTTCCGAATAAGATTTCAAGTTCTCAATCCTATAAACATGCCTTGGAAGGGATCCGTATGTTCTCAAAATTCAAAGATTCTTTATCAAAATAAATGGATGTTTTTGCAATCAAAGCGATAATGAAAACAAAAACAAAATTATTTGACTGAATATGCATTTTATTGATTGAAAAGGTGGCTCGTAACTGAGCAATACACAGGAAGCAATCCCTGAAATGAGGTAATTGCGCACAAAAGGAAAATCTAACCTAATGGCAATGCGAACCCGTGATCTCATCGAGTTCCAATCCGGTTACAACCCATACGTCTTCAAGACTCTCTGTGCTTTCTGCCTTCTGAACAAGACGCTTCTGACCGATCCCTGTCGGGGATTATCCATGTGTCATATCCAAAGCACAAACGATCATGCTAGACGCAGTTGTTCGTTTCATTCCCTCTTTTGCCTGGACCGCCCTTTCGGGTTTTCAGTCCACCGGGATGTTGGTGTAAGCCCTAGAGGCCAATACTTTTGGTACTTGTATCGAATTATTTATTAATAATAAAAAGGCATTTTCTTTATTATGGTTGATTAATAAAGTCCCTGGAATAGATAGTCCGTTTAATGTATTAAGTGTGACTTAATCATGAGAACACATTAAACATAAGGACACTATTCTTAAAGTATCCGTAGTCGAGCTTTAGTGTGAAGTAGGATAACATTAAAGCATTAAGACTATTATGTTTGTAGACTGATGATCACATCTCATGGATCATGGATAAGAGTTATCAAGTCTTAAACATAGGCATGAATATTAGGAGTAATATTTATACCGGATTGACCCGCTATGAGAATACTATATAGAAAGTTATGCAAAGTGTCATAAGTTATTCTCATGGTGATAATAGTGTATACCACTCTTCGACCTGAAACCACTATGGATCCTAGATGTAGAGTCGAGTGCTTTATTGCTGATCCAACATTGTCTGTAACTGGATAACCATAAAGACAGTTGATGGGTACTCCACAAAACATGCTGAGGGACATGAGTGTCCTAGATGGAATTTGCCCATCCTGCGTAACAGGATAAATGTCTATGGGCCCAATATTGAACTGGACAAGGATGACACGGTCTATACCTTGTGTTCAATATAGACATAAGGGCAAAGGGGTAATTATACACATAATTATTATCACATGAGGTTTTGTCAGATCACATGACATTTTCGTGACTTGGGTAGCAGTGATGTGTTGCTAGATACTACTTACTGTTTATTATGTTAAATGCGTGATTTAATATAATTGCCAACATCGCGAAAACCTATAGGGTCACACACAAAGGACGGATTGATGAGAGATAGAATAATTAAGGAACATCGTAAGGTACGGTGTACTTAAGTAGAATACGAAATATGGTAAGGTACCAAGTACTTAAGTGATTTTGGCATATTATGAGATATGAGCCAAAATGCACTTAAGTGGGCTTTTTGGCTTGAAGCCCACACAAGTGGTTCTATAAATAGAACCCCTTGGGTAGAAGCATTGGAACTCACTGAGACAAAAAACACAACTGAAGAGTTGGAATTTCGTATCTCTCTCTCACTCAAAGCCTTCATTCATAACAGCTAGCACTGCGATTGAAGGAATCCGTTCGTGTGGACTGAGTAGAGACGTTGTCATCGTTCAACGTTCGTGATCGCCCCGTGGATCTGTATCAAAGGTTTTGATCATTATCAGAGATCTGCACCAAAGGTTTGAATCGCCACAAGAGGTAACGATTCTATCACTGATCATGCCCATTCGTAAGGATCACTAAATGGAGAAAATTTTAAATTCCGCTGCGCCTTGGATGGCAATTCTCCTATAGTGGTATCAGAGTCACTTATGAAACCATGAATCTGATATTTGTTTTTGTTCTGTAATAATATGATTAAAGACATAATGAATCAAAGGTTAAATTGAGATCGATCAAGTTACATATATGTGATATATGTAATCCTGATGCAAAATACATTATATATGATATAGTGTTCTCGTTTCGTTCATTCAAACCCTCGATGATTGTTTTCCTTTGAGCGATCAATGGTCGTTTGCTTCTTGATCCGACATTAGTATGGTGAAGCAATGATGTGTTGATCAATCATACTGAATTAACAATCGAGATGTGTTTGACGGTCTGAAATTGGTGCGTCAGGGTTAGTGACGACACAAGGGTTGTGTTGTCAGAGAGTTATGCGATTGGGGTTTGACTGCACAAGAGTTGTGCTTTCTAAACACTTTTTGGAACAGTGTTAACAGGTTAACGCATATGGTTAACCGGTTAACGCAATGCGAAATTAATTTTTTTTAAGTTTTCAAACAGTGTTAACCGGTTAACGCATTTGGTTAACCGGTTAACGCAAGGCGGAAAACAGTTTTCCAAGACATTTTCAAACAGTGTTAACCGGTTAACGCATTTGGTTAACCGGTTAACACAAGGCAGAAAACATTTTTTTTTGGTTTCAAACAATGTTAACCGGTTAACGCATATGGTTAACCGGTTAACGCAAGGAAATTTTCACCCGTTCGGCTAACTCAGTGCTTTAAAAGTGTCAAGTGTTGATACGAAAAGCAACATCGATTTTAAATGAATTGTTCATTAAAATGTGATGATCGGTCGTCGAAATTTAATTTGATTTTAATTAATTAAAGGAATTAATAATAATAATAATAATAAAGTGTTTATTATTGTCTTGTGGTGATCGGTTATGGCCTTAGTTTTCCTTTGTTTTGCTTTGGGTTTTTTAAAATACGACCTGCGTGTCGTGCCTCTCTCTTAATCTCCCAAATGTAACTTTTTTTCTCATCTCACTCCCTCGTATGTAAAACGAGTTTCTTTCATGTAATGTACTGATATGAAGAAAGCAAAGAAGTCAGTGCCAAATGAGGACAACCTTGAAGATCTTGCTTGGAGAAGCTTAGATTGTTGTAGGTTAGCTTAGGTTCTCTCATTGGCTTGGGAGAACAATTGCGCTAGGGGCCATAACTGTTTCATTATGTATGTATGTATGTTGATGCATGTGAATGTATATTGATGCATGTGAGAGACGGTTTATATGATAAACAAGCCGGTGAGATCAGAAAAATTGCAATTCCCTCAAATTAAATATTAAGTTTATGCTTTCCAAGTTTTAACACTCATCAAGACTAGTAATGGATAATGTAGGTTTCGCCTACGCGAGGTGCTTGATCTATATATTAGTAAGATGCGATGGGAGAATTGTAATATCCAACTGTTAAAACAATGGGTCAAATTTAACTAAACAAATTATGAGAATATTATATATGTTTGCTTTCCATGTTTTAACACTCATCAAGACTGGTATCGAATAATGTAGGTTTCGCCTACGCGAGGTGCATGTTTTGTATTAGTTAAGGTGCGATGGGATAATTATAATATCCAACTGCTTAAACGATGAGTCAAACTTGATTATAATTTTCTTATATATGTTTAGAAGCAAGAGTTGGGAATAATCCATATGATGGATTGGAATAAGGAGTTATTCACCCAACTGAAATTTTCGAGAGTTGTATGAGATACAATTGGAAGGAGTTCCTACCTAAATAACCTAGTTTTGTGTAATCCGCCTACGCGGACTTAGAACGAAGTGAAATATGGATCTCGACCCACTAGAAAATCTTCCAACGGGATTTTCCGAATCAAATGATGAGGGTCATTTGTTTTGAGTAAAATAGTGGGAGCATATTTAATTAAAGGCCTAATTGAATATGTCAATGATACTTATATTTTCATTAATCCTTATGTAGATTACCATGACAACAAACACCTCTAACAACATCCTGCGATCAATCCTTGATAAGGAAAAATTGTCTGGCGCAAATTTTCTGGATTGGCACCGAAACCTGAGGATTGTCCTCAAACATGATAAAAAGCTGTATGTCTTGGAGACACCTGTTCCTGAAGAGGAACCTCCTAGTTCTGTACCTAAGGCAGAAAGAGATGCTTATAAGAAGCATGTCGATGATGCCAATGAAACTGCTTGTCTCATGCTGGCTACCATGAACTCAGAATTGCAAAAGCAACATGAGAACATGTCAGCGTTCGATATGATCGAACACCTGAAGTTGCTCTATCAAGAGCAAGCAAGGCATGAGAGGTTTGAAGTTTCAAAAGCCCTTTTTCAAAGCAAGTTAGCTGAGGGAGCCCATGTAGGTCCCCATATACTCAAGATGATTGGGTATGTGGAAAACCTTGAGAGATTGGGTTTTCCCCTCGAAAAGGAACTTGCAATTGATTTGATCTTGCAATCGTTGCCAGATAGTTTCAGTCAATTTGTCCTAAATTTCAATATGATTGATATGGACAAATCTCTTCCTGAACTGCTCGCCATGTTAAGAACTGCCGAGCAGAATCTGAAGTCAAAAGGGAAATCCATTCTGATGATCGGAAATGGAAAGAGACAGAACAAAAGGCCCACTAAGCAGAGTGATAAGGGGAAGGGCAAGGAAGTTTCCAATCCCAGACCCACTGCTGCTTTGAAGCCTAGTGGAGGCATAGCAAAAGAAGGCACCTGCTTCCATTGCGGTAAGACCGGACACTGGAAGAGGAACTGCCCAAAGTACCTGGAAGATAAGAAGAATGGAGTAGAGACTTCAACTTCAGGTATTTTTGTTATTAATTTATCTACTTCTGCATCATGGGTATTAGATACTGGATGCATTTCTCACATTTGTACAAATGTGCAGGAACTAAAAAGGAGTAGAGATTTGGCAAAAGGTGAAGTCGACCTACGAGTTGGCTATGGAGCAAAGGTTGCTGCTTTAGCCGTAGGAACTTTTGTATTGACTTTACCTAGTGGTTTAATAATTCAGTTAGAGAACTGTTATTATGTACCTGCAATTAGCAGGAATATTATTTCCATTGCTTGTTTGGACAAGTTTGGTTTTTTCATTTATAATAAAGAACAATTGTTTCTCAATTTATTTGAATGATATATTCTATGCTACTGCACAAATCAATAATGGACTATATGTCCTTGATCTTGAAATGCCTATTAATAACATTAATACAAAAGGGTGAAACCTAACGAGTTAAAACCAACTAGGTAAGAATATTAAAACTCTTCGATCAGATCGAAGTGGTGAGTATTTAATCCTAAAGTTTGATGACCATCTGAAAGAGTGTGGGATCCTATCCCAACTTACTCCTCCTGGCACATCCTAATGGAAGGGTGTATCTGAGAGAAGAAATCGAACCCTGTTGGACATGGTCCGATCCATGATGAGTCACACCAATCTTCCAAACTCCTTTTGAGGACATACACCATTGACATCAGCTTACACACTTAACCGTGTTCCATCCAAAAGGTTGAAAAGACACCATATGAGATATGGAGTGGTAAGAGACCACATATGTCTTACATGAAGATTTGGGGTTGTGAAGTTTATGTGAAACGACAAATTTCAACTAAGCTTGAGCCCAAATCTAACAAATGCTTATTTGTGAGGTATCCTAAAGAAACAAGAGGATATTATTTCTACAATCCTTCTGAGGGAAAAGTGTTTGTCGCTCGAACTTGAGTTTTCCTAGAAAGGGATTTTATTTCCAAAGGAATCAGTGGGAGGAAAGTAGAACTTGAAGAAATTCAAGAATCACAAAGTATCGATACACCTATGGAGGAATTAGAGCAAGAAACACAAGTAGTTGTGTGAGAGCAACCTGCTCAAATAGAACAAGACCAGCGTAGGTCAGGCAGGATACGTCACCTACCTGAGATATATGGATATCTGATCAAGGTGATGTATTACTCATGGATCAAGATGAGCCTGTGACCTACTCATGGAATCTTCATTTTGATGAAACAGTAAAACTGTATGGATTCATCAAGAACGAAGATGAGACTTGTGTCTACAAGAAGGTTAGTGGGAGCATGATCGTATTCCTGGTATTATATGTAGATGACATATTACTCATTGGAATCGATATCCCTACCCTGCAACAAGTAAAGTCTTGGTTGGGGAAATGCTTTTCTATGAAGGACCTAGGTGAAGCAGCCTATATATTAGGAATCAGAATCTATAGAGATAGATCACAAAACTGCTTGGCCTAAGTCAGAGTACATACATAGACAAAGTGCTGAGACGCTTTAATATGAATGATTCCAATCTGGTTATGTGTTTTGCTTAAATGGTGGCACTGTGAGCTTGAAAAGTTCAACGGAAGATGCAGTTGCTGATTCTACAACTGAGGCCGAGTATATTGCTGCCTTAAGTGCAACAAAGGAAGCTGTTTGGATCAATAAACTTGGCATAGTCCCTAGCATTGTGGATCCCATTGGTCTCTATTATGATAACAATGGTGTTATCGCACAAGCTAAGGAGCCTAGATCTCACCAACGATCCAAACACATACTTAGGCGTTGTGCGAAAATATGCAAAGTACCTACACTTGACAATATAGCTGACCCACTGACAAAGCCTCTTGCGCAGCAGAAGCATGATGGCCATACTAGATCAATGGTCATACGGGGTATGTCTGATTGGCTCTAGTGCTAGTGGGAGATTGTTGGTGTAAGCCCTAGAGGCCAATACTTTTGGTACTTGTATCGAATTATTTATTAATAATAAAAAGGCATTTTCTTTATTATGGTTGATTAATAAAGTCCCTGGAATAGATAGTCCGTTTAATGTATTAAGTGTGACTTAATCATGAGAACACATTAAACATAAGGACACTATTCTTAAAGTATCCGTAGTCGAGCTTTAGTGTGAAGTGGGATAACATTAAAGCATTAAGACTATTATGTTTGTAGACTGATAATCACATCTCATGGATCATGGATAAAGAGTTATCAAGTCTTAAACATAGGTATGAATATTAGGAGTAATATTTATACCGGATTGACCCGCTATGAGAATACTATATAGAAAGTCATGCAAAGTGTCATAAGTTATTCTCATGGTGATAATAGTGTATACCACTCTTCGACCTGAAACCACTATGGATCCTAGATGTAGAGTCGAGTGCTTTATTGTTGATCCAACGTTGTCCGTAACTGGATAACCATAAAGACAGTTGATGGGTACTCCACAAAGCATGCTGAGGGACATGAGTGTCCTAGATGGAATTTGCCCATCCTGCGTAACAGGATAAATGTCTATGGGCCCAATATTGAACTGGACAAGGATTACACGGTTTATACTTTGTGTTCAATATAGACATAAGGGCAAAGGGGTAATTATACACATAATTATTATCACAGGAGGTTTTCTCAGATCACATGACATTTTCGTGACTTGGGTAGCAGTGATGTGTTGCTAGATACCGCTCACTGTTTATTATGTTAAATGCGTGATTTAATATAATTGCCAACGTCGCGAAAACCTATAGGATCACACACAAAGGACGGATTGATGAGAGATAGAATAATTAAGGAACATCGTAAGGTACGGTGTACTTAAGTAGAATACGAAATATGGTAAGGTACCAAGTACTTAAGTGATTTTGGCATATTATGAGATATGGGCCAAAATGCACTTAAGTGGGCTTTTTGGCTTGAAGCCCACACAAGTGGTTCTATAAATAGAACCCCTTGGGTAGAAGCATTGGAACTCACTGAGACAGAAAACACAACTGAAGAGTTGGAATTTCGTATCTCTCTCTCACTCAAAGCCTTCATTCATAACAGCTAGCACTGCGATTGAAGGAATCCGTTCGTGTGGACTGAGTAGAGACGTTGTCATCGTTCAACGTTCGTGATCGCCCCGTGGATATGTATCAAAGGTTTTGATCATTATCAGAGATCTGCACCAAAGGTTTGAATCGCCACAAGAGGTAACGATTCTATCACTGATCATGCCCATTCGTAAGGATCACTAAATGGAGAAAATTTTAAATTCCGCTGCACCTTGGATGGCAATTCTCCTACACGGGATACCCTTTTTTGCCCAAGCCGCCCTTGTGGGGTTTTCGACTTGCCGGGTGTACAGTTTTTTCTTATTTTATCCCTAATTTTTGCCCGAACCTATTTCATTTTGTCTGGTTCGCCGGGATGCCCATTTTTGCCTGGACTATTTTATTCTTTTCGTCCAGCGGGTCTCTTATACGAAGTATTTTTTAACTGCGTCCGCATTCACAGGGGATGGAAAATCCTCACCATCCATGGTCTTCAAAAACAAGGCTCCGCCAGAGAAAACCTTCTTGACCACGAATGTACCTTCATAATTAGGTGTCCACTTGCCCCGACGATCGTTTTGAGGAGGAAGGATCCTTTTCAACACCATATCTCCCACATGATATACACGAGGTCGTACCTTTCGGTCAAAAGCACGCTTCATTCCCTGCTGGTACAACTGCCCATGACAAATGGCCGCCAACCTCTTTTCCTCAATTAGGCTCAACTCTTCATACCGAGTCCTTACCCATTCAGCCTCTTCCAACTTCACGTCCATCAGGACTCTCAACGACGGAATCTGAACCTCAACTGGTAGCACGGCTTCCATTCCATACACAAGAGAAAAAGGCGTTGCCCGAGTAGATGTACGCACCGAGGTTCGATACCCATGCACTGCAAACGGCAACATCTCGTGCCAATCCTTATAGGTCACGACCATTTTCTACACAATCTTCTTAATATTCTTATTATCCGCCTCGACCGCCCCATTCATCTTTGGACGATAAGGAGAAGAATTGTGATGCTCGATCTTGAACTCCCGACACAGTTCTGCCATCATCTTGTTGTTGAGATTAGAACCATTATCAGTAATGATTCTTTCGGGAACCCCATATCTGCAAATGATGTCTCTTTTCAGGAAGCTGGCAACAACCTGCTTCGTCACGTTTGCATAAGAGGCCGCTTCCACCCACTTGGTGAAGTAATCAATAGCCACTAATATGAACCGGTGCCCATTCGAAGCCGTAGGCTCGATCTTCCCAATCATATCAATGCCCCACATAGAAAACGGCCACGGAGATGACATCAAACTCAACGGGTTTGGAGGCACGTGCACCTTATCAGCATAAATCTGGCATTTATGACATTTCCGCACGAAGTTGAAACATTAAGCCTCCATTGTCATCCAATAATAACCAGCCCTTAACAACTTTTTCACCATCGCATTCCCACTGGCATGGGTACCAAACGACCCCTCGTGCACCTATTTCATCAATTGGCTTGCTTCTTTGTCATCGACACACCTAAGCAAAACCGAATCAAAATTCCTCTTGTACAAAACCCCATCTCTGTTCAGATAGAATACCATGGCCAACCTCCTCAGAGTCTTTCGGTCCTTTTTAGACGCTCCCTCGGGATACTCTTGGGTTTCCAAATAGCGCTTGATATCATAATACCACGGCTTTTCATCACCAGGCACTGCCTCCATAGCAAACACATAAGCCGGTCTATCCAACCACCCCACCTCAACACTAGGTAATTGATTCCACCATTGCACCTTAATCAAGGCAGCCAGAGTAGCCAAAGCATCTGCCAAATGATTCTCTTCTCTCGGCACATGGTGTAATTCCACCTTGGTGAAAAACGTCAACAACCTCCTTGTATAATCCCGGTATGGAATTAAGTGAGATTGATGCGTATACCATTTCCCGTTAACCTGGTTCACAACCAAAGCTGAATCTCCATAAATGACAAGGTTCTTGATCCGCAAATCAATCGCCTCTTCGATACCCAAGATACAAGCTTCGTATTCAGCCACATTGTTGGTGCATTCAAACGTTAGCCGGGCAGCAAAAGGAATATGGGATCCTTTCGGCGTAACCAAAACAGCACCAACTCCACTACCATTCAGGTCAATGGCCCCATCAAACATCAGAATCCATTCGGACTCAGGGTCAGGCCCCTCCTCCGGGATAGGTTCCTCACAATCTTTCGATTGGAGAAACATGATGTCCTCATCAGGGAATTCAAACTTCATCGATTGATAATCCTCAATGGGTTGTTGGGCGAGGTAATCAGACAATACACTCCCCTTGATTGCTTTCTGAGAGGTATACTGGATATCATATTCAGTCAAAATCATCTGCCATCTCGCAACCCGTCCGGTCAATGCTGACTTCTCAAATATATACTTGATCGGATCCGTCTTGGAAATCAACAAGGTGGTATAAACCAACATATACTGTCTCAGTCGGCGAGCAGCCCATACCAAAGCGCAACAAGTTTTCTCGAGCAGTGAATATCTTGTTTCACAGTCGGTAAACTTTTTGCTAAGGTAGTAAATTGCATGCTCTTTTCGACCAGACTCGTCATGCTGCCCCAGTACACACCCCATAGACCCCTCGAGGACTGTCAAGTACAGAATTAACGGTCGTCCCTCCACAGGAGGCATCAAAATCGGAGGCTCTTGCAAATATTCTTTTATCTTTTCAAATGCCGCTTGGCAATCATTATTCCACCTGACCTTTTGATCTTTTCTCAACAACTTGAATATGGGTTCACACGTGGCTGTTAGATGAGATATGAACCGTGAAATGTAGTTCAATCTAACTAAGAAACCACGAACCTCCTTCTCTGTTCTCGGTTCAGGAATTTCTTGTATTGCTTTTACTTTAGCAGGATCAACCTCGATTCCTCTTTCGCTTACAATAAACCCCAACAATTTACCGGACCGCACTCCAAAAGTGCACTTATTCGGATTCAACCTCAGTCTGAATTGTCTCAATCGGTCAAACAATTTGGCCAAGTCCACCAAATTCCCCTCTTCTGTTTGGGACTTTGCTATCATGTCATCAACATAGCATTCGATCTCATGATGAATCATATCATGAAACAAAGTCACCATAGCCCTCTGATACGTGGCACCGGCGTTCTTGAGACCGAATGGCATCACCTTATAACAAAAAGTGCCCCATGGTGTGATGAACGTTGTTTTCTCCATATCATCTGGCGACATTTTAATTTGATTATAGCCAAAAAAGCCATCCATGAAGGAAAACACCGAGAGTTAAGCTGTATTATCTACCAACACATCGATGTGAGGTAATGGGAAATCATCCTTCGGGATAGCTCTGTTCAAATCCCGGTAGTCCACACACATCCTCACCTTTCCATCCTTCTTCGGGACTGGCACAATGTTCGCAACCCAAGGCGGATAATTAGTGACAGCTAGGAAACCAGCATCCAACTGCTTTTGCACTTCCTCTTTAATTTTCATGGCCATCTCGGGTCGAGTTTTGCGCAACTTCTGCTTCACTGGAGGACAATCTGCTCTTAATGGCAACCTGTGCACAACAATATCGGTATCCAACCCTGGCATATCCTGATAGGACCAGGCGAAGATATCAACATACTCTTTCAACAGTGCTACCATTCTGCTCTTGACATTCACCTCTAAAGCAGCCCCAACCTTGACTTCCTTTTTGACCTCCTCGGTACCCAGATTCACAACCTCGACTTGCTCCTCGTGCGGTTGAATCACCTTCTCCTCTTGCTTCAACAACCTGGCTAACTCCTCCGGCAGTTCACAATCTTCTTCGCCTTCTTCTTCGGCATGATAGATCAGATTGTCGAAATCATATGAGGGTGTAATTGGATTGTTATCAATGAGATCCGGAGAATGATCGCATCTGCATGAATGTTGATTCATGCATTGCTTTTAGAACCGGAGCGAAGCAAATTAAAAGGAAAATGAAAACAATCATTGCCATTTTTATTTATTTTTATTAAACTGCAAAAATAAAGGAAAAACAGGGAACACCGCTTTTAATGTGAAAAAACATCCTTTTATTTGATGATGCAAATATTGCAAAATGAAACACATGAGGTGGCCCTTACAATGAACCATTACGTTTCGGGTAAAACGCATGGTTTTCATGCAGACAGAATTGAAAAACAGAAATATTACTCTTCACGCAGAGTGACAATGATGATCTTTTCGGCCTTCCAGTTCGGGATCTCCATCCCTGGTACGCACAGTTTTATCTACGAGTCGAGCTCGCAGTCACTGTCGATCTCTTCACCCACCGCACAGACGTGATCTGGATCTAGCATTCTAGCACTAGTGAACGTGAACGGCTGACGACGACCTCTATTCTGTCCAGACGAGCCTCGGCCCGGCTGATAACCAACCCCAAACCTGTCTTCTTTCGCCGCAATGTCTATCATCCTTCCCCAACCTGGGGCTTCTCCACTCTTCACCACCTCAGTGGCTTGTTTGTAAGAAGAAATGGACGACTTCTTCTCTTCCTTGGCAAAAATGGCATTCTCCACCTTAACGGTTTCAAACGCCTGACTTGGTGTTTCAAATATTTCACCGTCCATTTCCACATACTTGAACGATGACAAGTGGCTGACAAAGATATCTTCCTCCCCGCAAACTGTTACGACCTGCCCGTCCCAGATATACTTTAACTTCTGGTGCAAAGTCGAAGTCACTGCCCCAGCAGCGTATATCCATGGTCGACCCAACAAGCAACTGTATGCCGGCTGAATATCCATGACATAAAACACAGACTTGAACACCTCGGGCCCGATCTTCACAGGGAGCTCCACTTCCCCAAACACAGCCCTCTTAGAGCCATCAAATGCTCTAACCACCAGGTCAGTCGGCCTCAAAACCAACCCTTCACAATCCAGCTTTGCCAGGGCCTTCTTCGGCAACACATTGAGTGATGAGCCGGTATCAACCAAAACGTGCGAGAGCACGGCTCCTTTACACTCCATCGAGATATGTAATGCCTTATTGTGATTACGCCCGTCCACCGAAAGATCCAAATCAGTGAAACCCAGCCCATGGCTGGCATTGACTTTTGACACAACTGTCTCCAGCTAATTGATCGTTATCTCCAGCGGGACATAGGCTCTCTTCAATATTTTCAACAAAGCCTCTCTATGCCCTTCGGAGCTCAACAACAAAGATAGGATTGAAATCTTAGACAGAGTCTGCTGCAGATGGTCAACAAGCTTATACTCAAACTTCTTGATGATCCTCAGAAACTCCTCGGCTTCATCATCAAGTTCTTTTTCTGACCCAACAGGCGCTGACGCCGCTATAGGAGTACCCTCACTCACCACCTGCTTTCCTCTTGCCCTGGCTAAAGCCTCGACCTTATCTTTCTTTTCTTTTTCTGCCTCCCAACTCCTTAATGTGTCCGGCGCAAACAACCTTCCGCTGCGGGTGAAACCACTAGGTCCGACATTATCCACCTTTGAAACAGTGATTTCACCTGCAGCCTGATCCTCCTGCTTCTCTCCATTGCAATATACCTCCCCACCATAATCCCACGGCACGACATCATCATTTTCATATGGAATAGGCCCCGGTACCGTGATGGTAACTGGAGCTGCATCTGACGGCGCTGACAAGTTGATAGGATCAAAATAAATGGTTATGGTGGAAACATCCTCCTTCTCCAAATCCAATTTCTCAAATCGGAGACTTCCCTCATCCACCATTCTTTGAACAGTCTCCCTCAATAATACACACCCATTTGGAGCGACCGTGCAAGCGGCACAAAAATCATCACAACCCGGAAAAACTCCATTCTTCAATAACTGCCTCTTGACCTCAGCCAATAGAGTCTTTAACCGGCCCACGTCCATCACCCCAATTGTCCTCCTATCCTCGGAAATTGCATTCACCCCCATCTGACCATGCGTCGGCATGGGATTAGCATTAACATTCGGCGATGGTGCAAAATTGATGGCCTTGGAGTATACCAAATCTTGGACCACATGCTTAAAGGCTTTACAATTCTCAACCTTGTGTCCAGGGGCACCAGAATGGAACTCAGACTTGGCGTTCTCATCATAGTTGGCAGGCCTCTGATCTGGTCTCAACGACGCCAATGTTCTCAACTGAACCAACCCCAGATCTTTCAACTTCTTTAACAGAAATGAATATGTCATAGGCGGCCTATCAAACTGACGATCAGTCATTCTTCCTCTCACTTGATACCCGGCCCGTTGTGTTCTCTGTTGAAACGGCTGTCGTTGTTGTGGTTGTCGTTGTTGCTGTTGCTGTTGCTGTTGTGCAGGTTGATTATCAGCAGGAATTGTTACCGCAGCGGTATGCTGGCAGTAACGATCCCTACCATGTCCTCTCTGGGCATACACAACACTCGTGTCACCCTTCTTCTTACGCTGACCATTCCCGAATGGCTTCTTCGACCCAGACGACGAAGCATTTCCCTGTATCTTTCCCATTTTAAGCCAGCTTTCGATTCTCTCCCCAGCCACTACTATGTCTGCAAAACCCGTGACGGGACAACCCACCATCCTTTCGGCAAAAGTCCCCTGCAGGGTACCCATGAACAGATCAGACATCTCCCGATCTACCAACGGTGGTTGAACTCTGGAAGCCAACTCCCTCCACCTTTGCGCATACTCTTTAAACCCCTAATTCGGCTTCTGAGACATACCCTGCAACTGGGTACGGCTAGGAGCCATGTCAGTATTGAATTGGTACTATTTAAAGAAAGCATCTCCCAAGTCCTGCCAGCTCTTGATATCCGATGATCTCAACTTGGTATACCACTCCAGAGACCCACCAGACAAGCTGTCCTGGAAGAAGTACATCCATAGCTTCTGATCCATGGTGTAGGCAGATATTTTTCGAACAAAGGCCTGGAGATGAGTTTCCGGGCAAGAACTTCCATTATACTTATCAAACGTGGGCACTTTAAACTTTTGCGGGATCACAATCCCCTCAACCAGCCCCATGTTTGTCATGTTGATAGCCCCAGGAGTAGCATGGCTTTCCAGAGCCCTGATCTTCTCTGCTAGTGCCTGAATCTCCTTGTTTGGTGGTTGAACACCATATTGACCAAACTGTTCGTTCAGTACAGAGAACTGATCCTCTTCTTTATCCTCCATGGCCCCAAAGAAAGGAGGAAACTGATTATCTTTCAGATTGTTGCCCACAGGACCTAATCCACTGCCTGTAGCAAAACCAAAACCTCCCCCATTGTTGATCACTACACCAGCAGTAGTTGCCTTCCTCCTGGGATCGCCACCATCCCTAGAACCACCGAGACCATTGTTGGAAACACCCTCTTGATTATTGCCACTATTGGCAGCCAAAGCCCGCTCAAGCTTCTCCACTTTCTCAACAAGTGACTTCTGCCCCAAAGCGAACCCTTGCATGACGTTGATCAACTCTCCCATTTTCTCTTTCATCTCGAGAATGTCTGTGTTGGGTAGATCCATCAGTTTGGATTTGTTGCGCCTGATAGGGTATCTGTGCGGACGAGCTACGTGCAAGGGAATGATTATGCGTGAGCGAGCAATGATTCCTGAAACATTCAAACACGTTAGAAACCGACACCTGCAAAATAGAAGACAAGTTATTATGACTCATGCATGAATGCAATGTCTATCCATATGAGGAACACTCTGTCTTTCGATCCTGGTTTCATCGAGACAGATAATAATCCGACAACAACATTCTGACGTCAATCATTTGGTTTCACCATACAGAGCAGAGAATTATGATTTAGAAAAGATATCACCCGACCATGTGTGTGTCATGTGAGTGCGCACAGAAAAGCAAATAAAGCTTTGAAGATCAATCACTGAATGATAATAACCACTGTATATCAAAAGTGCACAACACGTGCAAGAGTCATACATCAGGCTTGGTACAAATCAAGTTTACAATTCTCCAGAATCAAAAAGAAAATACAAGCAAGTGAATTCCGTCAACATGCCTAACGGTAATCCAACACATGATGACAACTGCAACAAAAGTCTAAACTGAAGAAGGTCCCACAGAAGGCTCTGCACCATCAACCATCCTGGTAAACTTCACGGCGAACATGAGCTCAGTGTTCTCCTGCTGAAGTCTTCCCACCTCTTTCTAATGAATCTTCATCTGTCGGAAATAATGGTCCCTCTCAGCAAGATAATGATCTCTCTCGGCCATAATCTTCGCGTTCTCTTCTTCCTTAACTCTCAACTTCGCTTCCCAGTCTGCGGTAAGGACTTTGGCTCTAGCTTCTCTCTGAGTCTTCACAAGGACTTGTCTCCTCTTCTCGTCTTCAATGACCTTCAAAGCTCTAGCCAGCTTCTCCTTGGTGCGGTCGTGCTCCTTCGTGGATGACTCTAAAGCTTGGTTGATCTTACAATAATAGGCGGTGTCTATCTCAAAGTGCTTCACCTCCAGAGCATGTCTCTTAGCCTGGTCTTCTGCTTTTCCCTTGACTTCCTGATTAGTCATTTGAATCCTAGCAACACTCATTTCCAACTCAGTCTTCTCTGCTTGCAGTTGATCTCTAGCCTTCTTCATCTCAAGGAACTCTTCCATACTGGCAGAAGAACGTGGCTCCTCAATCAACGGATACCAATGATCACCCCCAGGAAATGGTAGATGCGTGAGCTCAACCCTCTTTCTGAGCCAATCATCAAATGGAGGAAAAGACCTACTATTAACCCTACCAAAAGGAACCTTGCCCTTCCTCTGAAT
The DNA here is from genome assembly GCF_024323335.1 of Lathyrus oleraceus. Lineage (NCBI taxonomy): Eukaryota > Viridiplantae > Streptophyta > Magnoliopsida > Fabales > Fabaceae > Lathyrus > Lathyrus oleraceus. The sequence goes on from NC_066585.1 coordinate 476,301,350, forward strand.
GTGGCGCCATGCCCCAGATACTTTCCTCAGCAATGTCTGATTACCCTCAGCCGGGAAATAGAAAGACTCCTGAATCTCACATTCGAGGGGAGGAAATTCCATAGCAAATCCCATTTGTCTCTTAAGAAGCGTCGGTTTATAATTGATACATCCTTGAACTCCTATTAGAGGCACATTGGGAAAACTCCCACAACTGCAAATGAAATCTCGTCCAGCCATACCATTGTGAGTCCAAGCTATGTCCTTGGCTCGCAAACCCATCAATATGGTTGCCCACTCGACAATATGATCAAGAAAGACAAAAGCACCTCTGGAAGGCAAATATCCCATGAACCATTTGTATAACAGTTGATCATAACATATAATCAATCCTCCACGCTGCTTCTCATTCCGATTATGGACCGAGTAATAAACATCCCCGACCAAGGTAGGAATGGGATTCCTCTGAGCAAACACCCGGATGGCATTAATGTCTACAAAGTTCTTCTGATTAGGGAACAGGATGATTCCATAAATGCTTACAGCAAGCAAAGCACAGACAGTCTTCCAATCACCTAAAACAGCATGTTCCTTAGCCTTAGCCTCCAAGAAACTCAGATGAAAACCGGGCAACTTTCCCTTCTCCTTCAGACCTCCCTTAGTCACTTCGGGGCTCAAATAAAGAGCACGGGAGATCTCACCAACATCAGGTTCTTCCTTAGTAGCATAGAAAGGAACCTGATTTCTGATCTGAATACCCAGGATACCGGCATAGTCCTCCATCAAAGGTCTCAACAAGTAATCCGGGAAGACAAAGCATCTCAAACCAGGATCATAAAACTGGAGAAAAGTATGGAGGGCGCTCCTATCCCCATCTGTAAGCCTGAAAACCATCTTCAGAATACCACCATAAGCCTCCCGGAACATCCCCACATGGTCAGGTGTAATCAATGCTATTATATCTTTCAACACTTCAATCTCTGGATCAAAGAAACGGTAGATGACATCATCCTTCAAACCGGTCCTCATATCTGGAACAAAGAAGTCTCTCAACCAGGATCTCAATCAAGAATGTCCCTTGCATATGGATAAACATGAATTAGATGTGAATAAATGCAAAATGGGAATGATGCAGATGCATGAATGCAATGCATAGTGCCATCCTCCAAGTCATCTGGACATCAACTGTAATGGATTCCGGTCTCTGAACTGATCACAACTATCTGAGGGACTGAGTAACCATAAATCCAACTCGGGAGTTCCGAAATAAACGAAACCTGAGGATACATCACCATCATCACAGGTAAATCACTGACCATCTGGACAAGCAACCCCAAATTCAACCCGGGGATCCGAAATAAACGGAACCCGCTGATAAATACCACGGACAGAACTACGGCGTGTCAGAAATAAATATCCATAATCCGACTGAACCAAAGTCACCATCAGAGAGTCACCAATAGAACCTGTATTGTAGGAATCAAACCCTCCCCTAACAGGTGAATTCTATAAGGTCATCCTAAGGCGGATAATGGTCTCGACAATCGGACAAGATACTCAACGGGTTTGCCCTTTCGGGTGTGCCGTTGCAGCTCTCATAAGATCATCTAAACCAAAGATCCGGGAAAGAACGGTCACCGAAGTCAACAACTCAAAAGAGGTAACCCAACCATAGTGGATACTCCACGAGGATGGGCTCTCTCAAAAGAAACTCGTCCGACTGTGGTATGTCACGTCGCAACAACATGCTGATCCAACATGTGAGGAGACGTGAGACCATGCTAATCCTAGGTGTATACTCGGGCCTGGGTTTTAGCCCCACTCAGAACACCCACCCCAAATCAAAGGAACCAAACTTGTCCAGAATCCAGCACAGTAATAATAAGATGCATGCAAATATATACACAGTATAATAATCATAAGTGCAATAAATAGAGCAGTAAAAGCAACCAAAACCACCGTAAAGAGCGCTAGGATTGACTCGCTTAGGGAAGATGGACCAACAAAAGGTCATCATTTATCCCCAGCAGAGTCACCAGCTATCGCATCGCGAAAAACAACCGGCGGAAAAAAAACAAGTTTACAGAGCCGCCACCGAAGCTATTCATCATATGACGGAAAGGAAGCGTAGAACTAACCTAAGAAAGGGAAAAGGAACGGTCTTACGACCAGAGATTGCAAGGTACGGGAGTCGGTTACGCAAGGGGAAGGTATTAGCACCCCTTACGTCCGCCGTACTCGACGGGATCCACGCTCAATAGGAAAAGGTTGCTAAATAACTGCTCAAAGAGATTGCACACACTGGAATAGTAAAACAGGTGAAAGAAGATGAAGGAAGGGGACTCGGCAGGATGTCGCATCCTGGGCCTACGTAGTTTTTCAGAAACAAACATCAGAGTCAATGTAGTTCGGGGAAATGGGAAACATGCTCGCTAGGACATCGCATCCTATGCCTACGTATCTTCTCTATCCAGAGTAAGAATCAGAGCACTCGTAGCTCGGCTAACGCACGCCGAAACAAAACACCAAAAGGAGACGCTGAGACGTCAAAAGAAACACTCAACAGGAAACGGAATGCCAATCCATGGACTTACATCCAACTCCTGACAATAACCAAACAAAAGGAAACAAAATGCCAATACATGGACTTACATCCGACTCCAAACAAACAACAAACAAAAGGAAACAGAATGCCAATACATGGACTTACATCCGACTCCAAACAATAGCACACGCTAACCAGCGAACACCAAAGAAAAAGGTTATCAGATTGACAAACTAATAGGGAGTCTGGAGCTCGAGCCTAATAGTTGTCACACAAACACAAAGAGACGCTGAGACGTCAAAAGAAAGAAAAAGGTTGAACACACACAAAAAAACAAAAGGGTGCCCGGAGAGATCTCGCTCGATCTCCTGCCTACGTATCTCATCTAGTATGAGAATCAGGGCGACGTAGTTCCCCTTAACAGGGGAGAAACTTTCTCCTAACCAGAGACCAGGGAATAACAAACTAAAAGGGAGACTAAGACTCGAGCCTAATAGTTGTCATGCAATCCACAAATCCCTAAGTTGAGGTCTCTAATCAGAACCTAACTCACACAGGAAGCAAGTCAGCTCAAAACACCCACACCAGTGAACAAGTATCACACACTATATCCACACAAGAGGCCCAAACAATGGGTAGGCTTTAGTCAAGAGGGGTCATATCAACCTCGACAAACAAGCCAAACTGTAAGGGTAAACAGGAGCTCTTAACCACTAACATTGAGAGTTAGGGTGAGCAGAACAAAATGGTAATGAGGATGAGACATCATGCTCTTAACCCTGGCCTGGGTGAGCTTAATGACAAATAAAGCATGGGGATCTAGAAAGAGGGACCCTATTCCACTTGACTGACTCTATACAAAGATCTTGGGTACATGTTCTAGAGCATCAGCATGTAGTGCGAGCATAAAGAACGACTCACTGAATAACAGGGGATTGATTGCTAATCCCTTCTATCTGTCAATTGCCTCATCACTTAGGAGGACTTATCAAGTAACATGCCTCACTTGGAGGTCTTTGGCACAAATGTAAACAAACACAATCAGAGCCTCATAAGGAGGACTTCAGCCAAAATGCCTGCCAAAAAGGTGACAGGACTTCCAGACTACATGGAGTAAGAAGGCTAAACTACCTCAGTGGTGTATCGACCACAATCCAAAGCTTAAGCAAAAGCAAAGCTAGCAAGCAACTAATGTACCTGTACAAAAGCTTAAACAGTTAACAACTCAATCAGAAAACTAACAGACAAATAATGGAATCATTCAACAGTTTTACACAATGCAAGGCACAAATGCAAGCACTCAGATGAGTTCATCACATCAATTGACCTACAAAACAATAATAGTTAGTGCTCAAAGGTATTTGCATCTCACAAAGTGAGACCAAACCAATTATCAAGGTTAAATGTCCAAACCTGAAACACAAAGCACAATTAGTTATGTACAAAAACACTAGTGCAAAGACTAGGTCCAAAACCAAACCAAATGATCAAAACAGAAGTCAATCTTTTGCATAATGCACACTCAATCAATCAATAAAATGTCCTCAAAAGGACCAGCATCAATTCATAAGACAAATGCTTCAAACAATTCATGTCATGCAAAGGCAAACAATGTGCACAAAGTTGGACATCCAAATTAGAAAATCCAAATCAAAACAGAAACACATCCAATGAACATAAATTTTTTTATGTGAATTCCACATGTTATGAGTAAACATCATGAAAAAAATCAAATCCAGAAGATCTCAAATGATAGGTAAACAAAAATGCACAAATTGAATACCAAAAATGTGACACAAATTGTCACAACATATCTTCATGTGTCCAAAACAGTGATAGCATATGATAAAAATCTCAAACCAAAGCTCAAAAATCATATCATATGTGAAGATTAAGCACACCAAATTTCAGATCAATTGGATCAACACAAAGCATTTCACAAAGCAATGAATGTAACATGTCAATTTGGCACAAGGTTCAATCAAAAAATACCAAATAAAAATCTAGAAACAAACAATTCATGAAAGTAACATAAAAAAATACTAGACATTGAAACAAGCATGTGAAAAAAAACTGGAGTCAATTTGGATTATTTTGCTATTTTTTGTGATTTTTAGAAGATGAATGAAATAAAATGACATAATAAGAAAATGAGAGGGAAAATGGAAGTTTGAATTAAATCAGCATATGCTCAAAGCCAGGTTCGAACACACGCATCCACAGGCAATGAGAATATCCAATTAAAAATCAGAAAAAATGCACAAGCCAAGTCTCGAACACGCGCGCTAAAGGATAATGAGGATATTCAAACAATTAAATCCAGAAAACATGCGCCATGATCGAACTCATGCGCGCTAGGTCAAGAAGCGCTCCAATGCCAAAACGCAGCGTTTGAGTAAAACCCTAGGGACTGAACCAGACGGCCGGAACAATGTTTCCGGTCGTCTTCTCTGGTTGAAATCCGGTGACCTTCATGCGAAAAATTCCAAAAATTGATGAATCTTATACCAAACGAAAGGTCTTGCAACGTAGAGTTCGAATATCATGTTCATTCAATCTAAATCTTATTAACACGCACGGATCGAAGGGAAACATTATCATGTGCAAAACTTTAAATTAACCATACGTGTTAATTTCTCAGCCAAATCAAGATCTAAAACTATCAGCATGCTCAGCATTACAAGATCTACATATTAATGGCAAGAAAAAGGCAAAAGGAGATGGTCGAATTTTCACCTACTTGAAATGGCAGTGATTGAATTCGTGTGTTCCAGCTTCCAAATGATCTAGATCTTCTCCCTTACACCTCTTTTGAAGCTTTGAATAGGAAGCAATACTTGAATCCTCTTAGATCTTGCTCAATTTCAAACTTCCATCAACATGTTCATGTACATGAACTGCTCAAAAACACGCTCAATTGTCCAATCCAATGGTTGAATCTTGCTCAGAATCACTCCATAATCAAGAATATGCAAAGAGATTGAAGAATTATGTGAAGAAAAATGAAAATTGAAGAGAGAGAAAATTGGAGGGAAAATGGAAAATTCTAGATCTCAAATTCTGTTATGAGCAAAAACAGTTAGGGTTTGGCTTTTATATGGTTCACTAATCACAATGCTAATCCAATTTAGGCCTTGTTAAACATGATTAGTGAGAATTGAAATGTCTTGCAAAAATGGCAAAATGAACTTGCATGGCCATGTCCCACGTGAGAGTCCCATGCAAAAGGTTCAATTTCACTTAAAACCAACCAATAAACACAATGGAAGTGGTATTTTGCTTATATCTTGAACCAAATTTGAATTATGAGATTTCCCTCCAAAATACACATGTGTGAACAAGTGGTCATATGAGCTTATTTCATGCAAGGAAAGGGTTGATTTGGAATCTCTTGGTCATGACAAGCATTTTGCAAAAAGAGTGGACCAATTTGGAGTTTTGAATCAAAAGTTATGGCATTTTGAACTTCCATGCATACTTTGTGATCATTTGGCCATAACTTCTCAACCAATTATCAGATGATCATGAAATAGGACTTTTTGAAAAGGGGAGAGAAAGATATTCAACTTTCATGTTCACCACAAATCCATTTTAAGCTTCTTTGATGTTGAAAAATTAAGTTGAATGTGAACCAAAAACTTGCCATTTTTGGAAACTTTTAATTACAGGTCATTTTCCATTTTTGGAAACTTTTGCCATGGCTTCAAAATCTTCAAGATAGATGTTTGACATGATGAATGGACCTCTTTTGAACATGATTGAGGTGTTGAAACTAATTTCCCCACCTCAAAGCCCTTAGTTGACTGCACAGTTGACTTTTTGGTCCTCAGATGACCTTGAAATGCCCTGATCAGCTTGAGCCTCTACCACTTGAGGAAAATGCTCAAAAATGAAACCCTAGCTCATGTAATCTCCTTATGATAACCATGTGATCTTCATCTCAATAAAATACCTCACCTCCTTGAGAAACCCTAGCTGGAAGAATGGCATTGATTAGGGTTGACCAGAGGTCAAAACCCTAATCCAAAGGAACCTGAGAATGCACTCTGAAACCCTTGGTGATGATAGAACCATGATGATGGTAATATATCCTGGCAAACAAGATGATGCTTAAGACCTTTGAAGGACCAAGAAACCCTAATTGAAGTGCAAACCCTCAGATGGCTAATGATCAATTCATAGAGCCCCTCAGGCTTGAATCATGTAACTTCTCCATCTCTTGAAAAGACCTTGGAGGATGACTTTCTTATTTTCAGATGATATGCAAAATGCAATGCCTAATGCCCTAAAATATGAAATGCAATGTATCAAACTAGTCTCCAGAGAGGAGGGCAAATTTTGAGGTGTTACACACCCCTCACGTCCGTTATACTCAACGAGAACCATTAGGTTAGTTGTGTGCGTTAGTGTTAGTTTAAAATGTTAGGCTTTAAGTTATCAGGTGGGAAAGAAAGAAAGGATGAGAGGAGAATGTTTTGGATTTTTTTGACGAAGGACTAAACCTAAGTTTTTTATTAGTTAGCCTGACAAGATTTACAAATCCTGCTCCTACGTATCTCAACAGAGAAATCAAGGCTTACGTAGTTCTGGGTAGAAAAATGTTTGTTTGTTGGTCGGTTTTAGCGAAATCTACTTTGTGTCAAATCGACGAAAACATTGTTGGACTACCCAAAACAGGTGGAAAAACATTGCCTTGCATTGTTTTGAAACAAAGTACCTTTCGTTTGTGAAAAGGTTTAAGAGTCAATCGCACGGCGGCGAGAAAAGAAATTGATCGGTTTGATGTGTTTTGAATAATGGCGAGAACTTGGATGAGCGAGATATCTGTAGCGGGGTATTCGTTACTGTAAGACCCCAATTTTGACCCTAAGATCCCTCATGACATTATAACATTGCATTTGCAAAGCCTCAAGGATCATAAGCATCTTGGCTCCTGGCCTTTGGGTGGGATCTCCTCTTGTGAGTGGTTTGAGATCACCAAGCATGCTTGAATTGTATATCATTGTTTTTCTCATTTTTGTTTATTAACCAAAAACACAAAAAACATGTCACTAACATTTCTTGTTTGTAGCTTGAGCAATCATAAGGTCAAGAGCTTCAAGGAGATCCTTTGTGCAGAGATATGGCCAAGTGAAGATGATAGCAAGCATGGTAATGGTTCCAAAAGCTCTCATCCATCAAATATGCCTCCCTGACATCTCAATTCATCATTTTGATTAAAGCAAGTCAAAGGGTTTGAGGTTTGTTCCCCAAGGAAACCCTAGTTCATCTGATCATCCATAATGCCTTGCTCTTGAAGCAACCTCAGCCCATGATCAAATACAACCAAGGTAAGTTCTTTAATTCATCATTTAATGCATATTTGAACTTATTTGAGTGCCCTCAATCATCAATTCATCAAGATATGAGTCATGGACTTGAGAAGTTGATCAGTCAATTCATCTGACTATTTTGAAGTACACTGAGACCTAACGTTTTATGTGTTGGTCAAATGGAGGTGATCCCAAAATAAAAAATGTTCTTAGGGACCATATGAACAACTTTCATGTTCATCAAAAATTTATTTGAAGCTTGGAAGGTCATCTCCCATTCAAATACATTATAGGTCATTTTGATTGAAACCTTAATTTTGGGTCAACTTCACAAGAACATAACTCATTCATTTTTTACGATTTTGAGGTGGGATCAAATGCATTGGAAATATTAAGATGTCTACTTCAAATGTTATGTTGAACAAAAGTTCAAAATCTCAAAGGAAATACATGTGATAATGCAAAACATTATAGGTCACTTTGGGCCAAATGCATTGAAAGTCAAAAAAGTCCAACTTCAAGTGCCCATAACACTTTCATCGAAAATCCAAATGATGCAAAATTCAAGTCCATTTTGATTTTATTGAAAAGATCTACAACTTTGGTGTTGAAGGTTTTTTCATTTGAAGCTTGAATCATCAAAACAGAGGGGCTTGAACATTGGCCAAATATGGAAACCTTGCCTTTGCATGTTTTGCACATCACACTTTAAACTCAAAATTCATTAATTTCCACACTTCAAATGGATTTTTGTCCAACATAACATTTGTTCCTTACATCAAGACCTTTCCAACCATTACTCACATGCTCATGTTTGGATTTGGAAAATGGCATTTTCGAAGAGGAGAAGTTTTAGGCATGATTATGCATAACATGTGAAAATTCATCACACAAGCCAATTCATTCCAAACTACACGTCCAAACCATCTCACATTCATTTCAGCTTGCATTTGCACCAAGTTTGGGCGTCACATGCGCCTGTACAGGCCAATGCATGGAGGATCCAATTCACATGCACATGAGTTTGATCATGCATTGCATCAGCTCTTGCGATAAATACACTTGCTCGCTTCACTTGAAATCCAACCTAATGGCGCCTGAGATGCTGCACAACTGAATCCATAACCATTACCAAAGGAGCTATTTCACTTTTCTTCAAATTTTTCAGATCTAAAATTCAACTAAATCTGGTTGAATCTTTGGATCTAAAGCTCCTAGACCTTCATCCTTTAGTCCATTGCACTTCTGTTTTGCCAAAGGAAGCAAGGAAAAGAGCTCAGATCTTCACAATCCAAGGTTGTTCTTCAACTGGTTTTCTCTTCGAAACACAATTTATTGATCTATTTGCTTGGATTTTGTGTTGGCTGAAGTCCTCTTCATAGAGGCAATTATTTTGAGTGCTCAATTGTTGAAATCCATGAAGTTCAGCATGAACACCATAATTTTCTCCCTCTAATTTCTCTCTCTATGAGGATCTAGAGGAGAAACCAATGGTACAGGGGTGATGTACATCACCCCAACTTTCCAATGATATGAGGATCGTCCCTTTTGGTTGAGATTTTATGACCTACAATTTCTGGACTTCGTCGGAGCTCGCCGGAGAAGACGGTGGTGTACACCACCGTCCACCTTTCCAGTTTGAATCTAGGCGGTTGATGATGATTTCCAGATTGAATCATGGCCTTCCAATGTTATGACCTTTTTTAATGTTGTGTGTGGTGCTGTTGACTTGGACACATGGTGAGCGCGCGCCTCTGGACCATTAGATGTGCCACGTTAATTAATGAAACCACATCCAACGCTTCCTGATTTTCCCTATTTTCTATTTTCTGATTTAATTTCTTTTATTTCCATTATTTTCAAAAATTCATATCTTCTTCATTTTAAATCCAAAAAATATGGGACTAATTGCATTCTTCAAATAAATTCTAGTTTCTAAATTTGATTTTTAATATTTTTTATTTTGTCATTTGATATTTTTTGTGAATTTTCTCTTTTCTGGTTATTTTTAATTCATTTTAAATAGTTTTCAATATTGAAAAAATACAAAAATATTTTTCTGACCTATTTGAATGATGATGGATCTATGAAAAATATTCTCATCAATTTTCTAATTGATTTGAGATTTATTTGAGATTTTAGTTCAATTAGGTTACTTTTATTCATTTTTAATTGATTAAAAATAGTTTCTGACTTTTAAAAATGCTGAAATTTTTTGTCAAACTTTGTTTGACCTTGTTGAACTTGGGATAAATTACTTGGACCTTTCAAGGTTGATTTGAAGTGGTTTTGAAGTTTGACCTTTCTTCTATTTTTAATTCAAGTTTATTTTAATATTAAAAATGCCAAAAATATTTTGCTTATTGTTTGACCTCCAATCTTCATCCCATTTCTGATTTCTCATTATTTGACTTTGACTTTCAATGTCATTTGGTCAACACACATGGATTGGTATATTTTGTTCACCTTATGCATTTTATTCTTTCCATTTTCCTTTTCCATTATTCATGGATTGGTATATTTTGATCAATGAGTTGAAGGTTGATAAGTTAGCATTGATTAGGGAGATTTAATCTTCCTTGATTCAAATCTAATTCATCTTGATCAATTGATCAAGTGAATGGCTTTGCATTAAGGATAGGTTGTTTCCTAAATCATGCAAAAGACTTAAACCAATACAAGATCAATTCTCTTCTTCTTTTTGGCATGGCAAGTTGTTGGAACTTGGTTCACTAATCAAGACTTCTAACTTGTGTTGTTGCCTACATTATTTGTGACCGGCCTCAGATAGTTGTGACTTCTACATAAGTCCAATTACGATTGCTTAACATAACACTAATCATTAAACATTAACATTTACTTTTTGCATTTTACTTTTATGCAATTTATTATTCTTGTACATATTATCCATTTGCTTTTTCTTTTGCTCACTTGAGCACATGTTTATGCTAATACCATTTGCCTTTTGCTCACTTGAGCATATAATTGTGTATATATATCTTTTGTGCTTGTGTTTGTCTGTTTGTTGTGAACCAAATGCAAAGAATTGGACAAAATGGACTTAGATCTTAGGACTTTACCCAAGCTAATGGAGTTTGAAGAGCAACTAGGCCTCATGCCTTTAGAATGCTTAAAGCTTGAAGATGAACATTGAAAGGACCATATTCTAAACCCCCTCTTGTCCATTATTTGATTGTTAATAGAACTTTTTGATGTGTGTGTTTCTTTGTGCTAGGGATTGCCATTTGAGCCAAATTGAGGAACCATTACCATGAATTCCTAAGAGAGAGAGATTCAAGATACATGGAGGAACCTTCCAAGAGTTCATTTGATTGTTGATTGCTTGAGTTTATGCTTATGTGATTGCTTATTCCAAAGGATGGGAGCTACTTGGATCATCCATATGATCTCAAGAGAGGAACTCTTTTTTGTGGTTTTGTTTCTTATCCCTTACCTCTTGTATGCTTAGGACCTTAGCCCTTCTTCTTCTTCCCTCCACTCTAACCCAAGCCAAAACTTTTGTGAAAACATCTAACACTTGTTTTCAACATTAGAAACCTAAGCCTTATGCTTTTGATTTTCAAACTTTCTTTTCTTAATACTTATTTTGAATTGAACTTCTAAGTCAACTTTGACCATTTTGTACATACCTTTTCATTGGTAAATATAAACCATTCAAATGTCCTTTGAGTGGTTTCAATGGCCACCTTCTTATTCAATTTTTTTATAACCTTTAGCTATTAGGTTTGAGTTATCCTTGAGGTAGATGTAATACTCACCTATATCCTTAGTGATGGACAATGAGCCTTCCATGCTTATTATAGGGTTAACCCCTCACTAGCATGTTGAAGCTATCCTCACATGTTGGATTTGTGGTTTTAGGTTGAGTTTTCTCCCTTGGATAACAAAAGACCTTAAGGCTTTTGGACCAATCAATTCACCAACTCATTTTGAGATTTTTACCCCGAACTACGAGGTTTTGATCCTAATCTTTTTTTAAGATGGTACGTAGGCAATGGGTTTATCCATCCAAACACAAAAATGTAAATAAATTTATATATTCTTTTCTCATCCCTTCAATCATGTTTGCACAAATAATTTTTCACAAAACAACAACCTTACAACAAATATGAAAAAGGCTCCCGAGGAGTACCTAGGATGTTTTGGGTACCTAACACCTTCCCATTGCATAACCAACCCCTTACCCAGTTCTCTGACTCTCTTTTACTAGTTTTTGATTTGATAAAACTTTTAGGTTTTTGTTCGCTTTCTAACCATTCCTTTGGATAAATAGAAGTGCGGTGGCGACTCAACTTGTATGATTTACCTTGGATTTAGTCAATATCTCTAATGGTAACGAATACCCCGCTACAGAAAAGTGGCGACTCTGCTGGGGAATCGAACATCCTAGTGGGTTTTTCCAACTTTTCATATTTTGTTGTATTGTATTGTATTATTTTGTGACATATTTTTGTGCAATTTGGGATTACTGTATTGTATGTAATGATTGAATTGCTTGAATATTTAATTCCTTGTATGCTTGGTGATCTTTGTGAGATGAGTTCTATACCCGAACTCGAGTGCATTTAGGATAGGAGAATGACATAGTCTTGTTGACTTGTGTGGAGTTATTCCTTAGCAAGTTGACTTGCAAGTCCATTCACTTGGTGGAGGTCATGTTGGGATCAATAATGTCACACAAGTAGTTGTGGTTAGACATTACTCTTTCCAATATAGACCTTAGAAGCCAAGGACCTTAGTTTACCAAGCCCATCTTGGCCTTTTCTTAGGATGTAGTGCGAAAGTCGTTCAAGTGTAAGATTTGATACGATTGTTACGCGATACTACACTCATAAGAGTATCTCTTGAGAATATTTTTTGGAATACGAGTAGTCGTTTATCCGATAATATCCGAAAGATGGGATGATGACTATGGGAACCTTTTGTAGAACATGTTTGGCAGGTTTAAACCCTAGTACACTCCCTTTGGGTGGTTCTTAACCAAAACATCATACTCGTGACTCGCAACAAACCCTTGATTCATGGTTGATCCGTTCATGTGTCCTTAATATCACTGGAACTTGGGTGTTGATAAGGTGTAAACCATAATCCACCAAAATGGATGATTGATATTAAGGATAACATGATCCATCCCATGACCTTTGTTTGGTGTGCTTTGCTTGATCCTTGAGTGTGATTGTTGCATCCATGCATTCATGCACCCATTTGCATTCATATCATAAAAATAAAAAGAAAATCTTCAAGGAATTTAAAGAGGTCTATTTGCAAATTTTCAGACATGGAAAGACAAAGAAGGAATACAAAGAAGTACAACTTCACACAACTAGATTTGAAAGAGTTAAGGAATCTGACATCCTATGTATTAGATCCCTTGGGTTTCAAGGCTCGTTTTGGGAAGTTTCTTCCTCTTCTGACTACTCAGGTGGATGAAGGGTTGATGAGTGCATTGGTGCAGTTTTATGATCCTTTGTACCGTTGCTTCACGTTTCCGGATTTTCAGCTTTTGCCCATGCTCGAGGAGTATGCCTATCTTATGGGTATACCAATTCTAGACCAGTTGCCGTTCAGTGGCTTGGAGAGTATACCTACTTCTTAAGAGATAACTGACATGTTGCATGTAGATGAATCTCTGGTTGGTGCTCATATGACTACCAAAGGTGGAATTCAAGGTCTCCCTTCTGAGTTCCTCATTGCTCAAGCTACTATGTATGGGAAGGCCATGAGTGAGGACGCCTTTGAGGCCATATTTGTACTTCTCATCTATGGGTTAGTGTTGTTCCCCAACATTGACAAGTTTGTGGATGTGAACGCTATCAGGATTTTCTCTACTCTTAACCCCGTTCCAACTCTGTTGGGTGACACTTATTTTTATTTGCATATGAGGAATGCAAAAGGTGGTGGTGCCATTGTGTGTTGTTTGCCTCTGTTGTATAAGTGGTTTATTTCTCACTTACCGCAGACGGTCGCTTTCAAGGAGAACAAGGGATGTCTACGGTGGTCCACGAGGCCAATGTCTCTCACTAATGATGATATCTCTTGGTACAACCATATGTATGATGGTGTGCAGATTATCGACTCTTGTGGAGAATTATCCAATGTACCTCTTCTTGGTACATGTGGTGGGATTAGCTACAACCCCGTTTTGGCACTTCGTCAGCTTGGGTTCCCCCTAAAGGATAAACCTAATAACATCCTGTTAGAGGGTGTGTTCTTTCAGGAGGGTAAAGATCCCCAAGGCTTGAAAGCTAGGATGGTCCACGCTTGGCGCAAGGTTCATAGGAAAGGAAGGAATGAGTTGGGTCCTAAGAACTGTGTTGCTTTGGAGCCTTACACTGCTTGGGTTAGAAGGAGAGCTTCTGAGTATCTCATGCTGTACGAGTATCCGAGACCTACACCTTTGGTTATGGCTGGGCCTTCAACCCTCCCTGACCAAGGAGTAGAGGAGTTGAGAGACGAAGACCGTTCCCGTGCCTGGATCCGCGAACGAGAAGAGTTGCTTCAGCAGATCAAGGAAAATGATGCTTTGATTGAGTTCCTCGAGCAGCAGGTTATTGATGATCCTAATGATGCGTGGACTTCTCTACTTCCTCAGTCTTCCAAGTTCTGGAAGAGGAAGTACGATCGACTCTCCAAGGAGAAAGTAGATATGGAGGCAGCCTATGAGGAAGAGGTGAAGAGGCTTCGTGCATCTTATCTTGCTGTATCCCGAGCTTTGGACGATTGTTTCTAGGGATCCATGGGATGATCATTTTCCTTTTCTCTTGTATTTTTGTCTAGCTACCCATGTTGTACTTCTTTGATGAAAAAACTATTTTCCAGATATTAGTGACAAGATATTTCCATATATGATAAATGCTTAATACTTCTAAATATTTGCAAATAGAACTCTAAAATTCCTCTGAACTAAAAACAAATCATATGCACGAACATTGCATGCATCATGTGCATAAGCAGGTTTTGTTCCCAACTTCTTGTCCTCTGGTCTAACTCTGTGTTCTTCATTTATTTCCAAGACAAGATGACTCACCGGTACTACACCAGAGCCAATTCTTCAAGACTGATGGATCATTTGGAACAAGAGAACCGCGAGCTGAAGGAGGAAGTAGCCAGGTTGATTGCCTTGATGGAGTCATTCTTGGCCGCTCAGAGCCAACCTTCTCCAACTCCATCAACTCCTCCCTAGACGACGGTCATCTCTGAGATCGTGACTTCTACTGTGCCTGCTGCAACGGCTCACTTCGCACCATCTATGCCAGTCAGGTTCCCTTGGGGAATGCCCCCCAACTTTGTACCAGAGGGTTTCGCCCCTACTCTTACTTCTATGTCGGCATCTAGCCCGGTCCTTTCAGTGCCACCGTCCGTTGTGCACACGTTACCAAGGGTCGAGGATAACATCTACAACTTTGAGCCATCTGAGGGCCCAGATGTTTATGAAAAGATGGATGATATGAAGGACCAATTCCTTGAGCTTCACAAGGAACTGAAAACTTTGAGGGGGAAAGACCTCTTTGGTAAAAGTGCTGTCGAGTTGTGCCTTGTGCCCAATGTGAAGATCCCTATTAAATTCAAAGTGCCTGACTTTGAGAAGTATAAGGGAAACACATGCCCTCTCAGCCATCTTGTGATGTATGCTCACAAGATGTCAACGCAGACAGACAATAACCAACTGCTCATCCATTATTTCCAGGACAGTCTATCCAGTGCCGCTCTTAGGTGGTACACGGGTTTGGAGAGTGCGAACATCCGATCTTTCAACAATCTTGGCGAGGCCTTCGTCAAGAAATATAAATACAATGTGGATATGGCCCCGGATAGGGATCAGTTGAGAGCAATGTCGCAAAAGGATAAAGAGACCTTCAAAGAGTACGCCCAGAGGTGGCGCGAATTGGCAGCTCAAATAGTGCCTCCCCTAGAGGAAAAAGAGATGACCAAGATCTTCCTGAAGACCTTGAGCTCGTTTTATTACGAGAGGATGATAGCCAGTGCTCCCTCAGACTTCACCGAGATGGTGAATATGGGGATGAGATTGGAAGAAGGGGTCCGTGAAGGACGCTTAACCCGAGATGAAGGCTCTTCAGCAAAGAGATATGGAAGCTTTGCGAAGAAGAAGGAGGGAGAGGCACATGTTGTGTCTTCCCATGTCAAGAGAAGACCCTCTGTGCAGAGGAAGATTGCTCACCCAGTCAACAATCAGCATCAGGTGGCTCATATAGCACCTATTTTCAGGGAAGCTCAGCATTATCAGCGACCGCAAACTCAGCAATATCAACAACAACAACAACGTCCACAATAGCAGGCCTACCACCCTCGAAATAACAACAATAATGCCAGCACCAGCTATGAGAGGAAGAGGGTCACCTTTGATCCAATTCTGATGACTTATGATGAACTGTATCCGTCATTGATCGATAGAAAGTTGATCACTCCGCGAGATCCTCCCGTTGTACCTGTCAACCCCCCAGTGGTGGTACAAGCCCGAACTTCATTGTGTGTATCATTCCGGTGCTCCCGGACACGACGTAGAGAACTGTTATCCCTTGAAGACCAAGGTGCAAGACCTTGTGAGAAGTGGGATTTTGTTTTTCGAGGACGTAGGCCCGAACGTAAAGAAGAACCCATTGCCCGAGCATGGGAAGTCTGTCAATATGGTCCAGGGCTTCCCTGGCAAGTACAAGGTGAAATATGTAGTCATATCCGACAGTCGCTGGTTGAGATGCTTAGATTGCTGTGTGACTATAGCCATTATGAGCATGATCATGACAGATGTTGAGTCTGCTCTGTTAATCAGAGAGGTTGTCGCCAGGTGCGCAAAGATGTGCAAGAGATGTTGGACGAAGGAGTCATTGAGATCCTTCAGAATAGAAATGTTGACGAAGATGAGCCCGAAGTCAATGTAATTTCCCCGGTGTTCCGGATACCTGAGCCTGTTGTCATCAAGTATGATGGTAGCAAGCAGAAGGCTCCTCCTGCTCTCGTCATCAAACCAACCGGACCTATACCGTACTCGTCTGAGAAAGCAGATCCCTATCGCTACAACGTTGTGGCAGTGGAAAATGGGAAAGAGGTGTCCTTGCCCTCCTCATCTATTGTTAACATTACCGACGTCAGTGGTTTGACCCGCAGCGGTCGTGTATTTTCAGCACTGTTGAAGCCTCAAGCTGATGTTCGAGGAAGTGTTGATGCTGATTTTGTTGAACGCCCGATTGGGAATGCTGTGAGTACTCCGAATTCGGCACTTATTGTTAAGCCCTCATCTACGTTAAAAACTCCTGCTTCTGCTGCCCCGAGTGGCAATGCGAAAGAAGACTGTGATGAGATGCTGAGATTCATCAAGAGAAGCGAGTACAACGTTGTAGACCAGCTTTTGCAAACGCCATCCAAGATATCTATGTTGTCATTGCTTTTGAATTCAGAACCACATCGAGAGGCTATGCAGAAGGTTTTGGATGTGGCGTACGTGGATCACGATGTCACGATAGAACAATTTGATAGCATTGTTGCAAACATTACTGCTTGTAACAACTTGAGTTTTTGTGACTCTGATCTCCCCGAGGAGGGAAGAGACCACAACTTGGCTTTACACATATCTATGAGTTGCAAAGACGACGCCATGTCCAATGTTCTAGTGGACACTAGGTCATCATTAAACGTATTGCCGAAATCCACTCTTGCGAAGCTGTCATATCAAGGGCCTCCCATGAGGCAGAGTGGAGTAGTTGTGAAGGCTTTCGATGGGTCTCGCAAAACTGTGATTGGCGAGGTTGATCTCCCAATCAAAATCGGACCAAGTGATTTCTAGATTACCTTCCAGGTTATGGATATTCGCCCATCGTATAGCTGTCTCTTAGGCAGACCATGGATTCACGAGGCAGGCGCCGTGACATCCACCCTACACCAGAAATTGAAATTTATAAAGAATTAGAAGTTGGTGGTGGTAGGGGGAGAAAAGGCTCTCCTGGTTAGCCATTTGTCTTCCTTATCTTATATAGATGCTGAGGATGAAGTTGGAACTCCGTTCCAAGCTTTATCTATTGCTGAGCCTATTAAGAAGGGAACTTCTTCATTTGCTTCCTACAAAGATGCAAAGTTGGCCATTGAGCATGGCGCAACTGCTGGTTTAGGGAAAATGATTGAGTTAGAAGACAACAAGTCCCGGGTTGGCATAGGCTATTCTTCTGGGGTCTTCCACAAGCAAGGATTGTTCAAGAGTGGAGGTTTCATCCACACCAGTCAAGACGAGGAGGCTGCTGCCATCTTGGAAGAGGACGAGGGGAATTTTGGAAACTTCGTCATCCCTGGGGGGATCTGCAATAACTGGGTCACTGTGGATATTCCAACAGTTATCCATAAGTCAAAGTATTGTTCATTGTGTTTAAAAACCCTCTTCCCATGCCAAAGGGAGGAGTGATGACATTATTGGCGCATAAATGCAATGATATTTTCATTCAATAAATTCATGTTAAATGTTTGTTTTTCTTATTATTTTCCCTTTTCGCTTTTGCATGAAATTGGTGATCACATAAAACCCTAAAAAATAGAATAAAATCGATCTTTTCATCTGCATAATGATTTGCCTTGTTTGAATTCTAAAAGCTCTTTAGATCCAAAATCATTATGCAGGATAATCAAACCCATTGAACATAATGATCCAACACCATCTCCCAACTTTAAATTTCCTGTATTTGAGGCGGAAGAAGATGATGATGAAGAGATTCCTGACGAGATTACCCTTCTACTTGAGCATGAAGAGAAGATCATTCAGCCGCATCTTGAGAATCTGGAAACAGTCAACTTGGGGTCTGAGGATTGTGCGCGAGAAGTGAAGATTGGGGCACTCCTGGAAGAGTCTGTTAAGAAGGGGTTGATTGAGTTGCTACGAGAGTACGTTGATACTAATATTGATATTGTGCAACATTTCCTGGTCATATGAAGACATGCCTGGTCTAGATACTGATATTGTGCAACATTTCCTGCCTTTGAAGCCTGAGTGCGTGCCTGTGAAACAGAAGCTCAGGAGAACTCATTCTGATATGGCAATAAAGATCAAAGAGGAAGTGCAGAAGCAAATTGATGCGGGGTTTCTGGTGACTTCTACGTATCCTCAATGGGTGGCCAATATTGTGGCCGTGCCTAAGAAAGATGGAAAAGTCCGAATGTGTGTGGACTATAGAGACTTGCATAAGGCTAGCCCGAAAGATGATTTCCCTCTACCACACATAGATATGTTGGTAGGTAATACAGCTAAATTCAATGTCTTCTCATTTATGGATGGATTTTCCGGATATAATCAGATTAAAATGGTACCCGAGGATATGCAGAAGACAACATTCATCACACCTTGGGGAACATTCTATTATCGAGTGATGCCCTTCGGTTTGAAAAACGTTGGAGCCACGTATCAACGAGCTATGATTACCTTGTTTCATGATATGATGCACAAGGAGATCGAGGTATATGTTGATGATATGATTGCTAAGTCAAGAACGGAAGTTGAACATGTAGAGCGCTTGTTGAAGCTTTTTCAGCGTTTGAGGAAATATCAACTTCATCTGAATCCCAACAAGTGTACATTTGGAGTCCGTTCCGGTAAGTTATTGGGCTTTATTATCAGTGAAAGAGGTATTGAAGTTGATCCTGCAAAGGTCAAAGCAATACAAGAGATGCTTGCGCCCAAAACTGAGAAGCAAGTCCGAGGTTTTCTTGGCCGCTTGAATTACATTTCCAGATTTATATCCCACATGACTGCCACATGCGCACCAATATTCAAGCTCCTCCGGAAAGATCAGTCTCATGACTGGACCGAGGATTGCCAGAAATCTTTTGACAGTATCAAAGAGTATCTATCTAAGCCTCCGATCCTGTCTCCACCCGTGGAAGGAAGACCATTGATCTCGTATCTGACTGTTCTTGAAGACTCGATGGGTTGTGTCCTTGGTCAGCAAGACTAATCAGGAAAGAAAGAGTATGCTATTTACTACTTGAGCAAGAAGTTCACTGATTGTGAGTCTCGATATTCAATGCTTGAGAAGACATGTTGTGCTTTGGCTTGGGCCGCTAAGCGCTTACGCCAGTATATGATAAATCATACGACTTGGTTGATATCCAGAATGGATCCAATCAAGTATATCTTTGAGAAGCCTGCTTTAACAGGGATGATTTCCCGTTGGCAGATGTTGTTGTCTGAGTATGATATTGAGTATCGAGCTCAAAAGGCTATTAAAGGTAGTATCTTGGCTGACCACTTGGCACATCAGCCAATTGAGGATTATCAGTCAGTTCAGTATGATTTCCCAGATGAGGAGATTCTGTATTTGAAAATGAAAGATTGAGATGAGCCTACGCTCGATGAAGGGCCAGAGCCCGGTTCCCTTTGGAGCATGGTATTTGATGGCGCTGTAAATCAATATGGAAATGGTATTGGGGCAGTGATTATTACTCCTCAGGGCACACATTTTTCGTTAACAGCAAGGCTAACTTTCAAATGCACGAATAATATGGCTAAGTATGAGGCCTGTATTATGGGATTGGAGGAGTGCATTGATCTAAGGATCAAGCATCTTGATGTATATGGTGATTCGGCCCTCGTCGTTAATCAGATCGAGGGTGAATGGGAAACGAATCAACCCGGCCTCATTCCATATAGGGATTATGCAAGGAGGATTTTAACGTTCTTTACTGAGGTTGACTTCCATCATATTCCTCGAGATGAGAATCGAATGGCAGATGCTCTTGCTACGCTTGCCTCAATGATTGTGGTTAAATTTTGGAATGAAGTTCCCAATATCACCGTGATGCGCTTAGACTGACCAGCTCATGTGTTTGCAGTTGAAGAAGTGAAGGATGATAAGCCATGGTACTATGACATCAAGCATCTCCTTCAGAGCCAGACTTACCCGCCTGGGGCATCTGTGAAAGATAGGAAGACTCTGAGGAGATTATCAGGAAGTTTTTACCTCAATGGCGATGTGCTTTACAAAAGGAACTTTAACATGGTTCTGCTTAGATGCGTGGATAAACACGAAGCAGACCTGTTGATGACTGAGGTCCATGAGGGTTCATTTGGTACTCATTCCAATGGACATGCCATGGCTAGAAAGATGTTGAGAGCAGGCTACTATTGGCTGATAATGGAGTCTGACTGCTGCAAATATGTTAAGAAATGCCATAAGTGTCAGATTTATGCGGATAAGATTCATATTCCCCCGACACTTCTGAATGTGATTTCATCACCATGGCCTTTCTCCATGTGGGCAATCGACATGATTGGCATGATAGAACCAAAAGCGTCCAATGGATACAAATTTATTCTCGTAGCGATTGATTACTTCACAAAGTGGGTTGAAGCGACATCATATGCTAATGTGACCAGGCAGGTGGTTGTGAAGTTTGTCAAGAATCAACTCATATTCCGTTATGGTGTGCCAGATAAGATCATTACTGATAATGGATCTAACTTGAACAACAAGATGATGAAAGAACTATGTAGTGAGTTCAAGATTGCGCATCATAATTCTTCTCCTTACAGACCCAAGATGAACGGGGTTGTTGAAGCTGCTAATAAGAATATCAAGAAGATTATCCAGAAAATGGTTGTCACGTATAAAGATTGGCATGAGATGCTGCCATTTGCTTTGCATGGATATCGTACATCTGTCCGCCCTTCAACATGGGCAACCCCTTTCTCTCTCGTTTATGGCATGGAGGTTGTACTCCCAGTAGAGGTGGAGATCCCATCAATGAGAGTCTTGATGGAAGCCAAGTTGACTGATGCTGAATGGGTTCATAGTCGTTATGACCACCTGAATTTGATTGAAGAAAAGAGATTGACTGCCATGTACCATGGTCAATTATATCAACAAAGGATGAAGAAAGCCTTTGATAAGAAGGTCAAGCCTCGTATGTATCCCGCTAGATTAAGTACCTCGCCCCGGGGCAATCTAGGCAAAAAAATAGGGATTTGGCAAGTAACTGCATCCTGACAAGACTCTGTTCTACATTTGTTATCCGTCAGAGATTCTCGCCCATTCATCATCAACCAAAGCTTCAAACACATCGGATTCAGAATTGGTGGAGAAATGGATTATGTTCAATGTAGCCCTTTTCCAATATATATCACCAATTTCAAATTTGTAAAGATCTATGGAGTCTTGCCATTCGCAGACTACCATTCCATCAAATAAATTTGAGCCTTTATCCAATTATTTGCACTCTTATGTGTTTCTATTCAACAAATGTTTTGCATGTTTTAATTGAAAAAATATCATTGTTTTAAATAATCAATTTTTTCATAATTTGTTTTTAAACAAAATGAACGTTCGCAATGACATTAGGATACTCAAGAGATCTTCAGTGCTCTCCCAAAGATGGTATGATCCCCAACAGGGTAAGGCAGTTGTTCATATTCCTGGCAGGTTGGTGTCCTCTTCCTCCTGAGCCTTTTGTGGTTTTTCCCCCTCAACAGATGTGAACTCTTTAGTAATATAGTGTTCGATGACCTTTGGAAATTTCTGATTTGGTGGTGGTTCCCCACAGAGTTCCATGATCCCCTCTGATGATTTCCCCAGTAGAATGTTCCCATGGCAGATTTTTGATGATCTTTGCCCCGGTTGGAATGTTTCGCTTCTCCCCTGCGGAGATCTTTGTCATCTTGGCTTTCTCTCTCGAGATGTAGTACTGGATGTTTGTACTTATTCGTTGGACTTGTTGGTGTTAGAAACGTCTGTTTGTCAGCATTCATCATACATAAACTATGCATGTGTACATATAATTTTCAAACATTCGGATATTCATATTGGATTCTTTGCCATATATCTTTGTTTGCGATCCCCTGCTAGTTGGTAATACATTCCCCAAGCAGATATCGGTGTCTGAACTCCCCATATAGAGTCAGCCCCTTAAGCAGAAAGTGTTTATCTTTCCTTCCATATTCCCCACCGAGTTATAGCCTCGTGGATGATGATTATTTCTATTTCCTCCCAACACATGTATTGGGATGGGATTCCCTATTGAGTTATATCCTCACTAGGACGAGTCTTGATTCAGCTTGCCTCTTTAGTTTGATCCTAGATTGGCTTCTTGTGACTGTTTCCTGCGCTTCCCTGTGGTATAACTGAATAATTGCTCAGTAATCAGCAATCATTCATCTTATCCCCTACGGAGTCTGTGGTTTTCTACCCTTATACCAGTAGTTGTAAACCTTATTTCATCCCCTTGCGGAGTTAACCTCTTGGTCATCCTAATCGATGACGGTTACTTTTCCGTGGTGTTCTACCCAGTATCCGGTAGATGTAATCCCCTCTTTGACGGCTATCATTATCCAATATTCGGTATTGATAAGTTCTTCACCCCCCGGTGATTTATCTCTTGGATAATTGCTCTCATCAGGCAGTTTATCCCCAGCAAGTCATCTTTCATGTACCGATTGCCGGTAATGATTGTTGCTCCCCTCGAATGGTCATTATTATATACCTAATTCCGGTATCCCGATGCCTTTCTTTGTCGGTCGATTTATCCTTTATTAACCCAGTAACCGGTTGTGGATAATCTTCCATGTGAGTATATTATCTACGTTCTGATGGTAATAAATAATATATCTCATGCACTCATTGGTCGAAGCCTTTTGTTCTTCCCCAGTTGAGTAAGATTCGTATCCCTTTTTGGAATCGAATGTCCATCCCTTAATCGAATTTGCTTTTAGCCATCTTGTGGATGATGAGTGTCTTGGGAATATTCCCCAATTCATGTTTTGGTTGGTCACCTATTATATGCCCAGTAACCGGTATCCCTGGTGTTCCTTCCTTCTGCTCCCTATTATGACCTTTTGTCCCCCTGTGGAGTCAGATTTTCCTGAGCTGAAGCGTACCCTTTTTTTAGGTCTTCCTCAGATAAACTCGGATGTTTGATATCTCTCACCCTTATACCGGTCTTAGATATTCATTCTCCAGAGCATGTTTTCTCTCACCCTTATACCGGTGTTCGAATCACATGTCTCTTTGAGCTTATTACCCAGTAACCGGTAATACCTCATCCTGGTGTTTCCCAAGTGGAGTCCCGTAGCGGATTTTCCCCATCTGAGTCCGGATTTTTATCCGAGGTATCAGTTGTGGATAATTTCTGCTGTATTGGCATATTCCCATATACATGCATCTTTGAGTCAGCTCGAGTCTTTCCATTGATGTATTTCACTGGATTTCCTTCGTGCCCCTCAGCAAGTTTCAAGTTGTGACCTGCTCACGCATTTTTATCCCTTTACTCCCCGAAGAGTCTCTGTCCCACTGAGTGTATTACTCATATGGATTATCGATTCCTTCTAATCTTCTCCTTTGTGGACACATCCCCCCACAAAGTGTTACCGTTTGCATACATACATTCGCATCATGAGGTCTCTTAGGGACCAAAATTCGTCTCTTTGTTATTATTTAAGCCCATTCTACCGCGTCGAGGTGAAGATTTTAACCTTCACTTCTCCGGCTAGAATGACCTTAAATAGGGGCATCTGTAAGACCCCAATTTTGACCCTAAGATCCCTCATGACATCATAACATTGCCTTTGCAAAGCCTCAAGGATCATAAGCATCTTGGCTCCTTGCCTTTGGGTGGGATCTCCTCTTGTGAGTGGTTTGAGATCACCAAGCATGCTTGAATTGTATATCATTGTTTTTCTCATTTTTGTTTATTAACCAAAAACATAAAAAATATGTCACTAACATTTCTTGTTTGTAGCTTGAGCAATCACAAGGTCAAGAGCTTCAAGGAGATCCTTTGTGCAGAGATATGGACAAGTGAAGATGATAGCAAGCATGGTAATGGTTCCCAAAGCTCTCATCCATCAAATATGCCTCCCTGGCATCTCAATTCATCATTTTGATCAAAGCAAGTCAAAGGGTTTGAGGTTTGTTCCCAAGGAAACCCTAGTTCATCTGATCATCCACAATGCCTTGCTCTTGAAGCAACCTCAGCCCATGATCAAATACAATCAAGGGAAGTTCTTTAATTCATCATTTCATGCATATTTGAACTTATTTGAGTGCCCTCAATCATCAATTCATCAAGATATGAGTCATGGACTTGAGAAGTTGATCAGTCAATTCATCTGACTATTTTGAAGTACACTGAGACCTAACTTTTTATGTGTTGGTCAAATGGAGGTGATCCTAAAAGCAAACATGTTCTTACGGACAATATGAACAACTTTCATGTTCATCAAAAATTGATTTGAAGCTTGAAAATATCTATAACTTTGATGTTTAATGTTTTTTTATTTTGAAGATTGCATCATCAAAACAGAGGGGCTTGAACATTGGTCAAATTTTGAAACCTTGCCTTTGCATATTTTTCACATCACACTTTAAACTCAAAATTCATTAATTTTCATATTTCAAATGGATTTTTGTCCAATATAACATTTGTTCCTTACATCAAGACCTTTCCAACCATTACTCACATGCTCATGTTTGGATTTGGCAAATGGCATTTTCGAAGAGGAGAAGTTTTAGGCATGATTATGCATAACATGTGAAAATTCATCACACAAGCCAATTCATTCCAAACTACACGTCCAAACCATCTCACATTCATTTCAGCTTGCATTTGCACCAAGTTTGGGCCTCACATGCGCCTGTATAGGCCCATGCATGGAGGACCCAATTCACATGCACACGAGTTTGATCATGCATTGCATCAGCTCTTGCTATAAATACACTTGCTCGCTTCACTTGAAATCCAACCTAATGGCGCCTGAGATGCTGCACAACTGAATCCATAACCATTACCAAAGGAGCTATTTCACTTTTCTTCAAATTTTTCAGATCTAAAATTCAACTAAATCTGGTTGAATCTTTGGATCTAAAGCTCCTAGACCTTCATCCTTTAGTCCATTGCACTTCTGTTTTGCCAAAGGAAGCAAGGAAAAGAGTTCAGATCTTCACAATCCAAGGTTGTTCTTCAACAGGTTTTCTCTTTGAAACTCACCATTTATTGATCTATTTGCTTGGATTTTGTGTTGGCTGAAGTTTTCTTCATAGAGGCAATTGTTTTGAGTGCTCAATTGTTGAAATCCATGAAGTTCAGCATTAACACCATAACTTTCTCCCTCTGATTTCTCTCTCTATGAGGATCTAGAGGAGAAACCAATGGTACAGGGGTGATATACATCACCCCAGCTTTCCAATGATATGAGGATCGTCCCTTTTGGTTGAGATTTTATGACCTGCAATTTCTGGACTTCGCCGGAGCTCGCCAGAGAAGACGGTGGTGTACACCACCGTCCACCTTTCTAGTTTGAATCTAGGCGGTTGATGATGATTTCCAGATTGAATCATGGCCTTCCAATGTTATGACTTGTTTTAATGTTGTGTGTGGTGCTGTTGACTTGGACTCATGGTGAGCGCGCGCCTCTGGACCATTAGATGCGCCACGTCAATTAATGAAACCACATCCAACGCTTCCTGATTTTCCCTATTTTCTATTTTCTCATTTAATTTCTTTTATTTCCATTATTTTCAAAAATTCATATCTTCTTCATTTTAAATCCAAAAAATATGGGACTAATTGCATTCTTCTCCAAATAATTTCAAGTCTCTAAGTTTGATTTTTAATATTTTTTATTTTGTCATTTGATATTTTTTGAGAATTTTCTCTTTTCTGGTTATTTTTAATTCATTTTAAATAGTTTTCAATATTAAAAAAATACAAAAATATTTTCCTAACCTATTTGAATGATGATGGATCTATGAAAAATATTCTCATCAATTTTCTAATTGATTTAAGATTTATTTGAGATTTTAGTTCAATTAGGTTATTTTTATTCATTTTTAATTGATTAAAATAGTTTTTGACGTTTAAAAATGCTGAAGTTTTATGTCAAACTTTGTTTGACCTTGTTGAACTTGGGATAAATTACTTGGACCTTTCAAGGTTGATTTGAAGTGATTTTGAAGTTTGACCTTTCTTCTATTTTTTATTCAAGTTTATTTTAATATTAAAAATGCCAAAAATATTTTGCTTATTGTTTGACCTCCAATCTTCATCCCATTTCTGATTTCTCATTGTTTGACATTGAATTTCAATGTCATTTGGTCAACACACATGGATTGGTATATTTTGTTCACCTTATGCATTTTATTCTTTCCATTTTCCTTTTCCATTATTCATGGATTGGTATATTTTGATCAATGAGTTGAAGGTTGATAAGTTAGCATTGATTAGGGAGATTTAATCTTCCTTGATTCAAATCTAATTCATCTTGATCAATTGATCAAGTGAATGACTTTGCATTAAGGATAGGTTGTTTCCTAAATCATGCAAAAGACTTAAACCAATACAAGATCAATTCTCTTCTTCTTTTTGGCATGGCAAGTTGTTGGAACTTGGTTCACTAATCAAGACTTCTAACTTGTGTTGTTGCCTACATTATTATTGACCGGCCTCAGATAGTTGTGACTTCTACATAAGTCCAATTATGATTGCTTAACATAGCGCTAAAATTGCCTTAGGGCACACTAACTATTAACACTAATCATTAACCATTAACATTTACTTTTTGCACTTTACTTTTATGCAATTTATTATTCTTGTACATATTATCCATTTGCTTTTTCTTTTGCTCACTTGAGCACATGTTTATGCTAATGTCATTTGCCTTTTGCTCGCTTGAGCATATAATTGTGTATATATATATTTTGTGCTTGTGTTTGTCTGTTTGTTGTGAACCAAATGCAATGAATTGGACAAAATGGACTTAGATCTTAGGACTTTACCCAAGCTAATGGAGTTTGAAAAGCAACTAGGCCTCATGCCTTTAGAATGCTTAAAGCTTGAAGATGAACATTGGAAGGACCATATTCTAAACCCCCTCTTGTCCATTCTTTGATTTTTAATAGAACCTTTTGATGTGTGTGTTTCTTTATGCTAGGGATTGCCATTTGAACCAAATTGAGGAACTATTACCATGAGTTCCTAAGAGAGAGAGATTCAAGTTACATGGAGCAACCTTCCAAGAGTTCATTTGATTGTTGATTGCTTGAGTTTATGCTTATGCGATTGCTTATTCCAAAGGATGGGAGCTACTTGGATAATCCGTATGATCTCAAGAGAGGAACTCCTTTTTGTGGTTTTGTTTCTTATCCCTTACCTCTTGTATGCTTAGGGCCTTAGCCCTTCTTCTTCTTCCCTCCACTCTAACCAAAGCCAAAACTTTTGTGCAAACATCTAACACTTGTTTTCAACATTAGAAACCTAAGCCTTATGCTTTTGATTTTCAAACTTTCTTTTCTTAATACTTATTTTGAATTGAACTTCTAAGTCAACTTTGACCATTTTGTACACACCTTTTCATTGGTAAATATAACCCATTCAAATGTCCTTTTTGTGGTTTCAATGGCCACCTTCTTAATCAAATTTTTTATAACCTTTAGCTATTAGGTTTGAGTTATCCTTGAGGTAGGTGTAATACTCACTTATATCCTTAGTGATGGACAATGAGCCTTCCATGCTTATTATAGGGTTAACCCCTCACTAGCATGTTGAAGCTATCCTCACATGGTGGATTTGTGGTTTTAGGTTGAGTTTTCTCCCTTGGATAACAAAAGACCTTAAGGCATTTGGACCAATCAATTCACCAACTCATTTTGAGATTTTTACTCCGAACTACGAGGTTTTGATCCTAATCTTTTTTTAAGATGGTACGTAGGCAATGGGTTTATCCATCCAAACACAAAAATGTAAATAAATTTGTATATTCTTTTCTCATTCCTTCAATCATGTTTGCACAAATAATTTTTCACAAAACAACAACCTTACAACAAATATGAAAAGGGCTCCCTCGGAGTACCTAGGATATTTTGGGTGCCTAACACCTTCCCATTGCATAACCAAAACATCCTAGGTACTCCTAGGGAGCCCTTTTCATACTTGTTGTAAGGTTCTTGTTTTTGTGAAAAAAATTTGTTTGTGCAAACATGATTGAAGAGATGAGAAGAGAATATACAAGTTTATTTACATTTTGTGTTTGGATGGATAAACCCATTGCCTACGTACCATCTTAAAAAAGATTAGGATCAAAACCTCGAAGTTCTGGGTAAAAATCTCAAAATGAGTGAGTGGATTGATTGGTCCAAAAGCCTTAAGGTCTTTTGTTATCCAAGGGAGAAAACTCAACCTAAAAACCACAAATCCACCATGTGAGGATAGCTTCAACATGCTAGTGAGGGGTTAACCCTATAATAAGCATGGAAGACTCATTGTCCATCACTAAGGATATAGGTGAATATTACATCTACCACAAGGATAACTAAAACCTAATAGCTAAAGGTTATGAAAAAGGTTTTGATTAAGAGAGTGGCCATTGAAACCACAAAAGACATTTGAATGGGTTATATTTACCAATGGAAAGTATGTATAAAATATGGTCAAAGTTGACTTAGAGATTCAATTCAAAATAAGTATTTAAGAAAAGAAAGTTTGAAAATCAAAAGCATAAGGCTTAGGTTTCTAATGTTGAAAACAAGTATTAAATGTTTGCCTAAAACGTTTTGGCTTGGGTTAGAGTGGAGGGAAGAAGAAGAAGGGCTAAGGTCCTAAGCATGCAAAGAGGTAGGGATAAGAAACAAAACCATAAAAGGAGTTCCTCTCTTGAGATCATATGGATGATCCAAGTAGCTCCCATCCTTTGGAATAAACAATCACATAAGCATAAACTCAAGCAATCAACCATCAAATGAACTCTTGGAAGGTTTCTCAATGTATCTTGAATCTCTCTCTCTTAGGAGCTCATGGTAATGGTTCCTCAATTTGGCTCAAGCGGGAATCCCTAGCACAAAGAAACACACACATCAAAAGGTTCTATTTACAAATCAAAGAATGGACAAGAGGGAGTTTAGAATATGGTCCTTTCAATGTTCATCTTCAAGCTTTAAGCATTCTAAAGGAATGAGGCCTAGTTGCTCTTTGACATTTATAGCACTCTAAAGGCATGAGGCCTAGTTGCTGTTTGACTCCATTTTGCATAGGGAAGGTCCTAAGGTCTAAGTCCTTTTGTCCAATCTTTGCATTTGGTTCACAACAAACAGGCAAACACAAGCACAAAAGATATATATACACAATTATATGCTCAAGTGAGCAAAAGGCAAATGGCATTAGCATAAACATGTGCTCAAGTGAGCAAAAGAAAAAGCAAATGGATAATATGTGCAAGAATAATAAATTGCGTAAAAGTAAAGTGCAAAAAGTAAATGTTAATGGTTAATGGTTAATGTTAGTAGTTAGTGTGCCATAAGGAAAATTTAGCGCTATGTTAAGCAATCGTAATTGGACTTATGTAGAAGTCACAACTATCTGAGGCCGGTCAATAATAATGTAGGCAACAACACAAGTTAGAAGTCTTGATTAGTGAACCAAGTTCCAACAACTTGCCATGCCAAAAAGAAGAAGAGAATTGATCTTGTATTGGTTTAAGCCTTTTGCATGATTTAGGAAACAACCTATCCTTAATGCAAAGCCATCCACTTGATCAATTGATCAAGATGAATTAGATATGAATCAAGGAAGATTAAATCTCCCTAATCAATGCTAACTTATCAACCTTCAACTCATTGATCAAAAAGAAAAAGAAGAAGAAGAAAGAAAGAGATGAATAATGGAAAAGGAAATGGAAAGAATAAAATGCATAAGGTGAACAAAATATACCAATCCATGTGTGTTGACCAAATGACATTGAAAGTCAAAGTCAAACAACGAGAAATCAGAAATGGGATGAAGATTGGAGGTCAAACAATAAGCAAAATCTTTTTGGCATTTTTAATATTAAAATAAACTTGAATTAAAAATAAAAGGAAGGTCAAACTTCAATCACTTCAAATCAACCTTGAAAGGTCCAAGTGATTTATCCCAAGTTCAACAAGGTCAAACAAAGTTTGACAAAAAATTTCAGCATTTTTAAAAGTCAGAAACTATTTTTAATCAATTAAAAATGAATAAAAATAACCTAATTGAACTAAAATCTCAAATAAATCTCAAATCAATTAAAAAATTGATGAGAGTATTTTCCATAGATCCATCATCATTCAAATATGTTAGGAAAATATTTTTGTATTTTTTGAATATCAAAAACTATTTAAAATGAATTAAAAATAACCAGAAAGGAGAAAATTCACAAAAAATGAAGAAGATATGAATTTTTGAAAATAATGAAAATAAAAGAAATTAAATCAGAAATTAATAAAATCAAAAAAACAAGGAGCGCCTGATGGAACTCATTAATTGACGTGGCAACATCTAATGGTCCAGAAGCGCGTTTCCACGGTAGGCCAAAGTCAGCAGCGAAACACATGGCATTAAATCAAATAATCCAAACGCGTGGCTGAGATTAAAACGTGGGATGTGCATCCAACGATCCAGATTGAATCTGGCATGGTGGACGGTGGCCAGCGCCACCGTCTTCTCCGGCGAGCACTCAAGCTCCGGCCAGAGTTGTAGGTCCTCCAAACTCAATCAAAATCCACGATCTAGGTACCAAATTAAAGCTGGGGTGATGTACATCACCCCTGTACCATCCATTTCTACTCTGGATCTCCATAGTGAGAGAAATCAGAGGTTGAAACTTGATGGTGTTCATCATGAACTTGTTAGATTTTGAAAATTGAATACACAGTAATGATGCCTCTACAGAGAGGACTTCAGACAATCCAATAGCCAAGCAAATAGATCAAGGAATAGTGAGTTTCGAAGAAAAAACCAGTTGAAGAGAACCTTTGAATTGTGGTGATCTGAGCTTGCTTCCTTGCTTCCTTTGGCCAAACAGAACTTCAATGGACTATGAGAGAGAGGTCTAGGAACTTTAGATATAGAAATTCAACCAGATTTAGTTGAATTTCAGATCTGAGAAATTTGAGTGAAAATGAAATAGTTCCTTTGGTGAGAGGTTTGGTTTTCAGTTCAACAGCATTTTAGGTTGATTCATGGATGATAAATGAATGGGATGATGCTTCTATTTATAGATGGAGAGGCAAGGCAAGTGTGATCAAATCCGTGTGCATGGCAAATGGATACTCTTTGTATGGGCTTGCATGATCATGTAGAAGGCCCAAATTCAATGCCAAATACAATCTGAAACATAATTGAGCTGAAACGGTCGTGTAATTGGCAATGCACAAGCTTGTGTAATGAGTTTCAACATGTTATGCACAATTATGCCTAAAATTTCTCCTCTTCGAAAATGCCATTTAAATCCAAACATGAGCATGTGAGTAATGGTTGGAAAGGTCTTGATGTAAGAAACAAATGTTATGTTGGGAAAAAATCCATTTGAAGTGTGGAAATTAGTGAATTTTGAGTTTAAAGTGTAAGGTGTAAAACATGCAAAGGCAAAGTTTCCAAATTTGGCCAATGTTCAAGCCCCTCTGTTTTGATGTTGCAAGCTTCATATGAAAAAACCGTCAACATAAAAGTTGTAGATCATTTCAAGAAAATCAAAATGGACTTATATTTAGCATCATTTGGAGTTTTTATAAAAGAGTTATGGGCACTTGAAGTTGGACTTTTTTGCCTTTCAATGCATTTGGTCCAAAGTGACCTATAATGTTTTGCATTATCACATGTATTTATTTTGATATTTTGAAATTTTGGTTAACATAAAATTTTAAGTAGACATCTTAATATTTCCAATTCATTTAATCCCACCTCAAAATCATAAAAAATGAATGAGTTATGTTCTTGGGAAGTTGACCCAAAATTAGGGTTTCAATCAAAATGACCTATAATGTCTTGGAATGGGAGATGACCTTCCAAGCTTCAAATAAATTTTTGATGAACATGAAAGTTGTTCATCTTGTCCTTAAGAACATTTTTCTTTTGGGATCATCTCCATTTGACCAACACATAAAGAGTTAGGTCTCAGTGCATTTCAAAATAGTCAGATGAATTGGCTGATCAACTTCTCAAGTCCATGAGTCATATCTTGATGAATTGATGATTGAGGTCACTCAAATAAGTTCAAATATGCATGAAATGATGAATTAAAGAACTTCCCTTGATTGTATTTGATCATGGGCTGAGGTTGCTTCTAGAGCAAGGCATTATGGATGATCAGATGAATTAGGGTTTCCTTGGGGAACAAACCTCAAACCCTTTGACTTGCTTTGATCAAAATGATGAATTGAGATGCTAGGGAGGAATATTTGATGGATGAGAGCTTTGGGAACCATTACCATGCTTGCTTTCCTCTTTACTTGGCCATATCTCTGCACAAAGGATCTCTTTGAAGCTCTTGACTTTGTGATTGCTCAAGCTATAAACAAGAAATGTTAGTGACATATTTTTGTGCTTTTGGTTAGTAAACAAAATAAGAAAAGCAATAATATACAATTCAAGCATGCTTGGTGATCTCAAACCACTCACAAGAGGTCCCACCCAAAGGTAAAGGGAACCAAGATGCTTATGATCCTTGAGGCAATGTAAATGCAATGTTATGATGCCATGAGGAATCTTAGGGACAAAATTAGGGTCTTACAGATGCCCCTATTTAAGGTCATTCTAGCCGGAGAAGTGAAGGTTAAAATCTTCGTCTCGACTGGGTAGAATGGGCTTAAATAATAAAAAAGAGACGAATTTTGGTCCCTAAGAGACCTCATGATGTGAATGTATGTATGCAAACGGTAGTAGTGGGAGGATGAGTCCACATAGGAAAAGATCAGAAGGAATCTGACAATCCCCATGAGTAATCCACTCCATGGGGGAGAGACTCTACCGGAGAGTAAAGGGATAAAATGCGTGAGCAGGTCACGACTTGAAACTTGCTGAGAGGCACGAAGGAAATCTAGTGAAACCCATCAATGGAAAGACTCGAGCTGACTCAAAGATGCATGTATTGGGGAATATGCCAATACAGCAAAAATTATCCATAACGGATACTTCGTATGAAAATCCGGACTCAGATGGGGAAAATCCACTACGGGACTCCACTAGGGAAACAATAGAATGAGGTATTACCGGTTACTGGGTAATAAGCTCAAGGAGACATGTGGTCGAAACACCGGTATGAGGGTGAGAGAACAACACGCTCGGGGAGAATGAATATCTAAAACCGGTACAAGGGTGATAGATATCAAACGTCCGAAATCATCTGAGGAAGACCCTAAAAAAGGTACACTTCAGCTCAGAAAAA
This sequence comes from Lathyrus oleraceus, assembly GCF_024323335.1. NCBI lineage: Eukaryota > Viridiplantae > Streptophyta > Magnoliopsida > Fabales > Fabaceae > Lathyrus > Lathyrus oleraceus. The sequence continues at coordinate 476,335,365 of NC_066585.1, forward strand.
TCTGACTCCGCAAAGGTACAAAAGGTCATAATAGGGAGCAGAAGGAAGGAAACACCAAGGATACCAGTTACTGGGCATATAATAGGTGACCAACCAAAGCATGAATTGGGGAATATTCCTAAGACACTCATCATCCAAAAGAGGGCTAAAAGCAAACTCGATTATGGGATGGACATTCGATTCCAAAAAGGGATACGAATCTTACTCAACTAGGGAAGAACAAAAGGCTTCGACCAAAGAGTGCATGAGATATATTATCTATTACCGTCCGAACGTAGATAATATACTCGTATGGCAGATTATCCACAACCGGTTACTGGGTTAATAAAGGATAGATCGTCTGACAAAGAAAGGCATCAGGATACCGAAACTAGGTATATAATGATGACCATTCAAGGGGAGCAACAACCATTACCAGCAATCGGTAAATGAAAGATGACTTGTTGGGGATAAACTGCTTGATAAGAGAAATCATCCAAGAGATACATCTCCGGGGGTGAAGGGTTTATCAATACCGAATATTGGATAATAATAACCGTCAAAGAGGGGATTACATCTACCGGATACTGGGTAGAACACCATGGACAAGTAACCGTCATTGATTAGGATGAACAAGAGGTTAACTCTGCAAGGGGATGAAATAGGGTTTACAACTACCGGTATAAGGGTAGAAAACCACAGACTCCGCCGGGGATAAGATGAATGATTACTGATTACTGAGCAATTATTCATTTATACCACAGGGAAGCGCAGGAAACAGTCACAATGAAGCCAATCTAGGATCAAACTAAAGAGGCAAGTTGAATCAAGACTCATCCTAGTGAGGATATAACTCAATAGGGAATCTCATCCCAATATATGCGTTGGGAGGAAACAGAAATAATCATCATCCACGAGGATATAACTCGGTGGGGAATATGGGAGGAAAGATAAACACTTTCTGCTTAAGGGGATGACTCTATATGGGGAGTTCAGACACCGACATCTGCTTGGGGAAATGTATTACCAACTAGCAGGGGATCGCAAACAAAGATATATGGCAAAGAATACAACATGAATATCCGAATTTTTGAAAACTATATGCACACATGCGTAGTTTATGTATGATGAATGTTGACAACTAGGCATTTCTAACACCAACAAGTTCATCGAACAAGTACAATCATCTGGTACTACATCTCAAGAGAGAAAGCTAAGATGACAAAGATCTCCGCAGGGGATGAGCGTCAGTCATTCCAACTGGAGGCAAAGATCATCAAAAATCCTCCATGGAACACTCTACTGAGGAAATCATCAGAGGGGATCAAGGAACTTTGTGGGGAACAACCACCAAATCAGAAATTTCCAAAGGTCATCAAACACTGTCCCAGATAATGAAATCACATCTTCCGAGGCGGAAGAATCACTATTCTGCTGAAAGAAGGAGGGAGGAATAAATCTCCCCAACACTCTGCTAGGGGGGAAGAAACCACAAAAGGCTCAGGAGGAAGAGGACACCAATATGCCAGGAATATGAACAACTGCCTTACCCTGTCAAGAATCTTACCATCCTTGGGAGAGCACTGAAGGCACTCCCAGTATCCTTATGTTGTTGTGAATGTTCACTTTGTTTAAAAACAAATTATGAAAAATTAGATTATTTAAAAACAATGACATTTTTTTTCAATTAAAACATGCAAAACATTTGTTGAATAGAAACACATAAGAGTGCAAATAATTGGATAAAGGCTCAAATTTTCTTGATGGAATGGTAGTCTGCGAATGGCAAGACACCATAGATCTTTACAAATTCGAAATTGGTGATATATATTGGAAAAGGTCTACATTGAACATAGTGACCATTTCTCCACCAATTTTGAATCCAATGTATTTGAAGCTTTGGTTGATGATGAATGGGCGAGAATCTCTGACGGATAATAGTTGTAAAACAAAGTCTTGTTAGGATACAGTTACTTGCCAAATCCCTATTTTTTTGCCTAGATTGTCCCTAGGGTGAGGTACTCAATCTAGCGGGATACATATATTCATTTTTTTCATGTCTCTAACTTTTGCCTGGATCGCCCTTTCGGGTTTTCAGTCCACCGAGACACTCAATTTTGCCTAAGCCGCCCTTTCGGGTTTTCGACTTAGCGAGCTATTCTGTTTTTATTTTAGGCGAAGTATTTCTTGACTGCATCTGAATTCACAGGACGAGTGGAATCCTCCCCATCCATAGTTGTAAGTATCAAAGCACCGCCTGAAAAGGCTCTCTTAACAACATATGGACCTTCATAGTTTGGAGTCCACTTGCCCCTGGAATCGGGCGCGAAAGACAAGACTTTCTTGAGCACAAGGTCACCTTCTCGGAACACACGAGGCTTGACCTTCTTATCGAAGGCTTTCTTCATCCTTTGTTGATATAATTGACCATGGCACATGGCAGTCAATCTCTTTTCTTCTATCAATATTAACTGGTCATAACGACTCTGAACCCATTCAGCATCAGTCAACTTAGCTTCCATCAAGACTCTCATTGATGGGATCTCCACCTCTACTGGGAGTACAACCTCCATGCCATAAACGAGAGAGAAAGGGGTTTCCCCTGTTGAAGTGCGGACAGATGTACGATATCCATGTAAAGCAAATGGCAGCATCTCATGCCAATATTTATACGTGACAACCATCTTCTGGATAATCTTCTTGATATTCTTATTAGCAGCTTCAACAACCCCATTCATCTTGGGTCTGTAAGGAGAAGAATTATGATGCGCAATCTTAAACTCACTACACAACTCTTTCATCATCTTGTTGTTCAGGTTAGATCCATTATCAGTAATGATCTTATCTGGCACACCATAACGGCATATGAGTTGATTCTTGATAAACTTCACAACCACCTGCCTGGTCACATTTGTGTATGATTCCGCTTCAACCCATTTAGTGAAGTAATCAATTGCGACGAGAATAAATCTATGACCGTTGGATGCTTTCGGTTCTATCATACCAATCATGTCAATTCCCCACCTAGAGAAAGGCCATGGTGATGAAATCATATTCAGAAGTGTCGGGGGAATATGAATCTTATCCGCATAAATCCGACACTTATGGCATTTCTTCACGTATTTGCAACAGTCAGACTCCATTGTCAGCCAATAGTAGCCTGCTCTCAACATCTTTCTAGCCATGGCATGTCCATTGGAATGAGTACCAAATGATCCCTCATGGACCTTAGTCATCAACAGGTCTGCTTCGTGTCTATCTACGCATCTGAGCAGAACCATGTCAAAGTTCCTTTTGTAAAGCACATCGCCATTGAGGTAAAAACTTCCTGATAATCTCCCCAGAGTCTTCCTATCTTTCACAGATGCCCCAGGCGGGTAGATCTGACATTGAAGAAAGCACTTGATATCATAATACCACGGCTTATCATCTTTCACTTATTCAACTACAAATACATGAGCTGATCTATCCAAGCGCATCACAATGATATTGGGAACTTCATTCCAGAATTTCACCACAATCATCGAAGCAAGTGTAGCAAGAGCATCTGCCATCCGATTCTCATCTCGAGGAATATGATGGAAGTCAACCTCAGTAAAGAACGTTGAAATCCTCCTTGCATAATCCGTATACGGAATGAGGCCGGGTTGATTCGGTTCCCATTCACCCTTAATCTGATTAACAACGAGGGCCGAATCCCCATATACATTAAGATGTTTGATCCTTAGATCAATGCACTCCTCCAATCCCATAATACAGGCCTCATATTCAGCCATATTATTCGTGCATTTGAAAGTTAGCCTTGTTTTAAAAGGAAAATGTGTGCCCTGAGGAGTAATAATCACTGCCCCAATACCATTTCCATATTGATTTACAGCACCATCAAATACCATACTCCATCGGGAACCAGGATCTGGCCCTTCATCGAGCGTAGGCTCATCACAATCTTTCATTTTCAAATATAGAATCTCCTCATCTGGGAAGTCATACTGAACTGACTGATAATCCTCAATCGACTGGTGTGCCAAGTGGTCAGCCAAGATACTACCTTTAATAGCCTTCTGAGCTCGATACTCAATATCATACTCAGATAACAACATCTGCCAACGGGCAATCCTCCCTGTTAAAGCAGGCTTCTCGAAGATATACTTGATTGGATCCATTCTGGATATCAACCAAGTCATATGATTTAACATATACTGGCGTAAGCGCTTAGCAGCCCAAGCTAAGGCACAACATGTTTTCTCAAGCATCGAGTACCGAGACTCACAATCAGTGAACTTCTTGCTCAAATAGTAAATAACATACTCTTTCTTCCCTGATTCGTCTTGCTGACCAAGGACACAACCCATTGAGTCTTCAAGAACAGTCAGATACATAATCAATGGTCTTCCTTCCATGGGCGGTGACAGGATAGGAGGCTCGGATAGATACTCTTTAATACTATCAAAAGCTTCTTGGCAATCCTCGGTCCAGTCATGAGGCTGACCTTTCCGGAGGAGCTTGAATATCGGTGCACATGTGGCAGTCATGTGGGATATGAATCTGGAAATGTAATTCAAGCGGCCAACAAAACCTCGGACTTGCTTCTCAGTCTTGGGCGCAGGCACCTCTTGTATTGCTTTGACCTTTGCAGGATCAACTTCAATACCTCTTTCACTGACAATAAAGCCCAATAACTTACCGGAACGGACTCCAAAAGTACACTTGTTGGGGTTTAGACGAAGCTTATATTTCCTCAAACGCTGAAAAAGCTTCAACAGGTGCTCTACATGCTCAACTTCCGCTCTCGACTTATCAATCATATCATCAACATATACCTCGATCTCCTAATGCATCATATCATGAAACAAGGTAGTCATAACTCGTTGATACGTGGCTCCGGTGTTCTTCAAACCGAAGGGCATCACTCGATAACAGAATGTTCCCCAAGGTGTGATGAATGTTGTCTTCTCCATATCCTCGGGTGCCATTTTAATCTGATTATATCCGGAAAATCCATCCATAAATGAGAAGACATTGAATTTAGCCGTATTATCTACCAACATATCTATGTGTGGTAGAGGGAAATCATCTTTCGGACTAGCTTTATTCAAGTCTCTATAGTCCACACACATCCGGACTTTTCCATCTTTCTTAGGCACGGGCACAATATTGGCCACCCATTGAGGATACTTAGAAGTCATCAGAAACCCCGCATCAATTTGCTTATGAACTTCCTCTTTGATCTTTACTGCCATATCAGGATGAGTTCTTCTGAGCTTCTATTTCACAAGCACGCACTCAGGTTTCAAAGGTAGGAAATGTTGCACAATATCTGTATCTAGACCAGGCATGTCTTCATATGACCAGGCAAAGACGTCGACATATTCTTGTAGCAGCTCAATCAACCCCTTCTTAACAGACTCTTCCAGGAGTGCCCCAATCTTCACTTCTCGCACACAATCCTCAGACCCCAAGTTGACTGTTTCTAGATTCTCAAGATGCGGCTGAATGATCTTCTCTTCATGCTCAAGTAGACGGGTAATCTCGTCAGGAATCTCTTCATCATTATCTTCTTCCGCCTTAAATACAGGGAATTCAAAGTTGGGAGATGGTGTTGGGTCATTATGTTCAATGGGTTTGATTATCCTGCATAATGATTTTGGATATAAAGAGCTTTTAGAATTCAAACAAGGCAAATCATTATGCAGATGAAAAGATCGATTTTATTCTATTTTTTAGGGTTTTATGTGATCACCAATTTCATGCAAAAGCGAAAAGGGAAAATAATAAGAAAAACAAACATTTAACATGAATTAATTGAATGAAAATATCATTGCATTTATGCGCCAATAATGTCATCACTCCTCCCTTTGGCATGGGAAGAGGGTTTTTAAACACAATGAACAATACTTTGACTTATGGATAACTGTTGGAATATCCACAGTGACCCAGTTATTGCAGATCCCCCCAGGGATGACGAAGTTTCCAAAATCCTCCTCGTCCTCTTCCAAGATGGCAGCAGCCTCCTCGTCTTGACTGGTGTGGATGAAACCTCCACTCTTGAACAATCCTTGCTTGTGGAAGACCCCAGAAGAATAGCCTATGCCAGCCCGGGACTTGTTGTCTTCTAACTCAATCATTTTCCCCAAACCAGCAGTTGTGCCATGCTCAATGGCCAACTTTGCATCTTTGTAGGAAGCAAATGAAGAAGTTCCCTTCTTAATAGGCTCAGCAATAGATAAAGCTTGGACCGGAGTTCCAACTTCATCCTCAGCATCTATATAAGATAAGGAAGACAAATGGCTAACCAGGAGAGCCTTTTCTCCCCCTACCACCACCAACTTCTAATTCTTTACAAATTTCAATTTTTGGTGTAGGATGGATGTCACGGCGCCTGCCTCGTGAATCCATGGTCTACCCAAAAGACAACTATACGATGGGCGAATATCCATGACCTGGAAGGTAATATGGAAATCACTTGGTCCAATTTTGACTGGGAGATCAACCTCGCCAATCACAGTTTTGCGAGACCCATCGAAAGCCTTCACAACTACTCCACTCTGCCTCATGGGAGGCCCCTGATATGATAACTTCGCAAGAGTGGATTTTGGCAATACGTTTAATGATGACCCAGTGTCCACCAGAACATTGGATATGGCGTTGTCTTTGTAACTCATAGATATATGTAAAGCCAAGTTGTGGTCTCTTCCCTCCTTGGGGAGATCAGAGTCACAAAAACTCAAGTTGTTATGAGCGGTAATGTTTGCAACAATGCTATCAAATTGTTCTATCGTGACATCGTGATCCACGTACGCCACATCCAAAACCTTCTGCAGAGCCTCTCGCTGTGGTTCTGAATTCAAAAGCAAGGATAACACAGATATTTTGGATGGCGTTAGTAGAAGCTGGTCTACAACGTTATACTCGCTCCTTTTGATGAGCTTCAGCATCTCATCACAGTCTTCTTTCGCATTGCCACTCGGGCCAGCAGAAGCAGGAGTTCTTAACGTAGAGGAGGGCTTAACAACAAGTGCCGGATTCGGAGTGCTCACAACATTCCCAATTGGGCGCTCAACAAAATCAACATCAACACTTCCTCGAACATCAGCTTGAGGCTTCGACGGAGCTAAAAATACACGACCACTGCAGGTCAACCCACTGACATCGGCAATGTTGACAACAGATGAGGAGGGCAAGGACACCTCTTTCCCATTTTCCACTGCTACAGCACTGTAGCGATAGGGAACCGCTTTCTCATAGGAGTACGGTACAGGTCCGACTGGTTTGATGACGAGAGCGGGAGAAGCCTTCTGCTTGCTACCATTATACTTGATAACAACAGGCTCAGGTATCCGGAACACCGGGGAAATCACATTGACTTCAAGCTCATCTTCGTCAACATTTCTATTTTGAAGGATCTCAATGACTCCTTCGTCCAACATCTCTTGCACATCTTTGCGCACCTGGCGACATCCTCTCAGATTGACGGAACAGACTCTACATCTGTCGTGATCATGCTCACAATGGCTATAATTACACAGCAAACGATGCATCTCAACCAGCGATTCTCGGATATGGCTGACATATTTGACTTTGTACTTGCCAGGGCAGCCCTGGACCATATTGACAGACTTCCCATGCTCGGGCAATGGGTTCTTCTTTACGTTCGGACCTATGTCTTCGAAAAACAAAATCCCACTTCTCACAAGGTCTTGCACCTTGGTCTTCAAGGGATAACAATTCTCTACGTCGTGTCCGGGAGCACCGGAATGATACACGCAATGAAGTTCAGGCTTGTACCACCACTGGGGGTTGACAGGTACAGCGGGAGGGTCTCGCGGCGTGATCAACTTTCTATCGATCAGGGATGGATAAAGTTCGACATAAGTCATCGGAATTGGATCAAAGGTGACCCTCTTCCTTTCATAGCTGGTGTTGGCACTGTTGTTGTTATTTCGAGGCTGGTAGGCCTGCTGTTGTGGACGTTATTGTTGTTGCTGCTGATATTACTGAGTTTGCGGTTGCTGATAATGTTGAGCTTCCCTGAAAACGGGTGCTATATGAGCCACCTGATGCTGATTGTTGACTGGGAGAGCAATCTTTCTCTTCACAGAGGGTCTTCTTTTGACATGGGAAGACACGGCGTGTGCCTCTCCCTCCTTCTTCTTTGCAAGGCTTCCATATCTCTTTGCTGAAGAGCCTTCCTCTCGAGTTAAGCGTCCTTCACGGACCCCTTCTTCCAGTCTCATCCCCATATTCACCATCTCGGTGAAGTCTGATGGAGCACTAGCTATCATCCTCTCGTAGTAAAACGAGCTCAAGGTCTTCAAGAAGATCTTGGTCATCTCTTTTTCCTCAGGGGGAGGCACTATCTGAGCTGCCAATTCACGCCACCTCTGGGCGTACTCTTTGAAGGTCTCTTTCTCTTTCTGGGACATCGCCCTCAACTGGTCCCTATCAGGAGCCATATCCACATTGTATTTGTATTGCTTGACGAAGGCCTCGCCAAGATCGTTGAAAGATCGGATGTTCGAACTCTCCAAACCCATGTACCACCGGAGAGCGGCATAGGACAGACTGTCCTGGAAATAATGGATGAGCAGTTGGTCATTATCTGTCTTTGTTGACATCTTGTGAGCATACATCACAAGATGGCTGAGTGGGCATGTGTTTCCCTTATACTTCTCAAAGTCAGGCACTTTGAATTTAATAGGGATCTTCACGTTGGGCACAAGGCACAACTCAGCAACACTTTTACCAAAGAGGTCTTTCCCCCTCAAGGTTTTCAGTTCCTTGCGAAGCTCAAGGAATTGGTCCTTCATATCATCCATCTTTTCATAAACGTCTGGGCCCTCAGATGGCTCAGAGTGGTAGATGGTATCTTCGACCCTAGGTAATGTGTGCACGATGGGAGGTGGCACTGAAAGGACCGGGCTAGATGCCGGAAGAGAAGCAAGAGTAGGTGTGAAACCCTCTGGTACAAAGTTGAGGGGCATTCCCCACGGGAACCCAGCTGGCATAGCTGGTGCAAAATGAGCCGTTGCAGCAGGTACAGTAGAAGTTACGATCTCAGAAATGACCGTCCTCTGGGGAGGAGTTGATGGCGTTGGAGAAGGTTGGCTCTGAGCGGCCAAGAATGACTCCATCAAGGCAGTCAACTTGGCTACTTCTTCTTTCAGCTCGCGGTTCTCTTGTTCTAGATGATCCATCAGTCTTGAAGAATTGGCTCTGGTGTAGTACCGGTGAGTCAGCTTGTCTTCGAAATAAATGAAGAACACAGAATTAGACCATAGGACAAGAAGCTGGGAACAAAACCTGCTTATGCACATGATGCATGCAATGCTTGTGCATATGATTTGTTTTTATTTCAGAGGAATTTTAGAGTTCTATTTGCAAATATTTGGAAGTATTAAACATTTATCATGTATGGAAATATGTTGTCACTAATATCTGGAAAATAGTTTTACATCAAAGAAGTACAGTATTGGTAACCACATACAAGAGAAAAGGAAAATAATCATCCTATGGATCCCTAGAAATAATCATCTAAAGCTCGGGACATAGGAAGATAAGATGCACGAAGTCTCTTCACCTCTTCCTCATAGGCTGCCTTCATATCTGCCTTCTCCTTGGCGAGTCGATCGTACTTCCTCTTCCAAAACTTGGAAGATTGAGGAAGTAGAGAAGTCCATGCATCATTAGGATCATCAATAACCTGATGCTCGAGGAACTCGATCAAAGCATCCTTTTCCTTAATCTGCTGAAGCAACTCTTCTCGTTCGCGGATCCAGGCACGTGAACGGTCTTCGTCTCTCAACTCCTCTACTCCTTGGTCAGGGAGGGTTGAAGGCCCAGCCACGACCAAAGGTGTAGGTCTCAGATACTCGTACGGCATGAGATACTCAGACACTCTCTTCCTAACCCAAGCAGTCTAAGGCTCCATAGCAACACAGTTCTTAGGACCCAACTCATTCCTTCCTTTTCTATGAATCTTGCGCCAAGCACGGACCATCCTAGCTTTCAAGCCTTGGGGATCTTTACCCTCCTGAAAGAACACACCTTCTAACAGAATGTTTGTGGGTTTATCCTTTAGGGGGAACCCAAGCTGACGACGTGCCAAAACAGGGTTGTACTTAATCCCACCATGCATACCAAGGAGAGGTACATTGGAGAATTCACCACAAGAGTCGATAATCTGCACACCATCATACACACAATTGTACCAAGAGATATCATCATTAGTGAGAGACATAAGCCTCATGGACCACCGTAGACATCCCTTGTTCTCCTTGAAAGCGACCGTTTGCGGCAAGTGAGAAATAAACCACTTATACAACAGAGGCAAACAACACACAATGGCACCACCACCCTTTGCATTCCTCATATGCAAAGAAAAATAAGTGTCACCCAACAGAGTCGGAACAAGATTAAGAGTAGAGAAGATCCTAATAGCGTTCACATCCACAAACTTGTCGATGTTGGGGAACAACACCAACCCATAGATGAGAAGTACAAATATGGCCTCAAAGGCATCCTCACTCATGGCCTTCCCATACACAGTAGCTTGAGCAATGAGGAACTCAGAAGGAAGACCTTGAATTCCACCTTTGGTAGTCATATGAGCACCAACCAGAGATTCATTTATATGCAACATGTCTGCTATCTCTTGAGAAGTAGGAATACTCTCCAAGCCACTGAACATCAACTGGTCTAGAATTGGTATACCCACAAGATAGGCATACTCCTCGAGCATGGGCAAAAGCTGAAAATCCGGAAACGTGAAGCAATGGTACAAACGATCATAAAACTGCACCAATACACTCATCAACCCTTCGTCCACCTGAGTAGTCAGAAGAGGAAGAAGCTTCCCAAAACGAGCCTTGAAACCCAAGGGATCTAGTACATAGGATGTCAGATTCCTTAACTCTTTCAAGTCTGGTTGTCTGAAGTTGTACTTCTTTGTATTCCTTCTTTGCTTTTCCATGTCTGAAAATTTGCAAATAGACCTCTTAAATTCCTTGAAGATTTTCTTCATTATTTTGATGATATGAATGCAAATGGGTGCATGAATGCATGGATGCAACAATCACACTCAAGGATCAAGCAAAGCACACCAAACCAAGGTCATGGGATGGATCATGTTATCCTTAATATCAATCATCCATTTTGGTGGATTATGGTTTACACCTTATCAACACCCAAGTTCCATTGATATTAAGGACACATGAACGGATCAACCACGAATCAAGGGTTTGTTGCAAGTCACGAGCATGGAGTTTCAGTTAAGAACCACCCAAAAAGAGTGTACTAGGGTTTAACCTGCCAAACATGTTCTACAAGAGGTTCCCATAGTCATCATCCCATATTTCGGATATTGTCGGAGAAACGACTACTCGCATTCCAAAAATATTCTCAAGAGAGACTCTTATGAGTGTAGTATCGCGTAACAATCGTATCAAATCTTACACTTGAACGACTTTCGTACTACATCCTAAGAAAAGGCCAAGATGGGCTTGGTAAACTAAGGTCCTTGGCTTCTAAGGTCTATATTGGAAAGAGTAATGTCTAACCACAACTACTTATGTGACATTATTGATCCCAACATGACCTCCACCAAGTGAATGGGCTCGCAAGTCAACTTGCTAAGGTATAACTCCACACAAGCCAACAAGACTATGCCATTCTCCTATCCTAAGTGCACTCGAGTCCGGGTATAGAACTCATCTCACAAAGATCACGAAGCACACAAGGAATTAATATTCAAGCAATTCAATCATTACATACAATACAGTAATCCCAAATTGCACAAAAATATATCACAAAACAATATACACAACAATACAACAAAAATGAAAAGTAGGCAAAACCCACTAGGCATATCCCTAGCAGAGTCGCCACTTTTCTGTAGCGGGGTACTCGTTACCATTAGAGATATTGACTAAATCCAAGGTAAATCATACAAGTCGAGTCGCCACCGCACTTCTATTTATCCAAAGGAATGGTTAGAAAGCAAACAAAAAACCTAAAAGTTTTATCAAATCAAAAACTAGTAAAAGAGAGTCAGAGATCTGTGTAAGGGGGTTGGTTATGCAATGGGAAGGTGTTAGGCACCCAAAACATCCTAGGTACTCCTAGGGAGCCCTTTTAATACTTGTTGTAAGGTTGTTGTTTTTGTGAAAAAAAATTGTTTGTGCAAACATGATTGAAGAGATGAGAAGAGAATATATAAGTTTATTTACATTTTGTGTTTGGATGGATAAACCCATTGCCTACGTACCATCTTAAAAAAGATTAGGATCAAAACCTTGTAGTTCATGGTAAAAATCTCAAAATGAGTGAGTGGATTGATTGGTCCAAAAGCCTTAAGGTCTTTTGTTATCCAAGGGAGAAAAATCAACCTAAAAACCACAAATCCACCATGTGAGGATAGCTTCAACATGCTAGTGAGGGGTTAACCCTATAATAAGCACGGAAGACTCATTGTCCATCACTAAGGATATAGGTGAGTATTACATCTACCACAAGGATAACTCAAACCTAATAGCTAAAGGTTATGAAAAAGGTTTTAATTAAGAGAGTGGCCATTGAAACCACAAAAGACATTTGAATGGGTTATATTTACCAATGGAAAGTATGTACAAAATATGGTCAAAGTTGACTTAGAGATTCAATTCAAAATAAGTATTTAAGAAAAGAAAGTTTGAAAATCAAAAGCATAAGGCTTAGGTTTCTAATGTTGAAAAAAAGTATTAAATGTTTGCACAGAAAGTTTTGGCTTGGGTTAGAGTGGAGGGAGGAAGAAGAAGGGCTAAGGTCCTAAGCATGCAAAGAGGTAGGGATAAGAAACAAAACCACAAAAGGTGTTCCTCTCTTGAGATCATATGGATGATCCAAGTAGCTCCCATCCTTTGGAATAAACAATCACATAAGCATAAACTCAAGCAATCAACCATCAAATGAACTCTTGGAAGGTTCCTCAATGTATCTTGAATCTCTCTCTCTTAGGAGCTCATGGTAATGGTTCCTCAATTTGGATCAAGTGGGAATCCCTAGCACAAAGAAACACACACATCAAAAGGTTCTATTTACAAATCAAAGAATGGACAAGAGGGAGTTTAAAATATGGTCCTTTCAATGTTCATCTTCAAGCTTTAAGCATTCTAAAGGCATGAGGCCTAGTTGCTCTTTGACATTTATAGCACTCTAAAGGCATGAGGCCTAGTTGCTGTTTGACTCCATTTTGCATAGGGAAGGTCCTAAGGTCTAAGTCCTTTTGTCAAATTCTTTGCATTTGGTTCACAACAAACAGACAAACACAAGCACAAAAGATATATATACACAATTATATGCTCAAGTGAGCAAAAGGAAAATGGCATTAGCATAAACATGTGCTCAAGTGAGCAAAAGAAAAAGCAAATGGATAATATGTGCAAGAATAATAAATTGCATAAAAGTAAAGTGCAAAAAGTAAATGTTAATGGTTAATGGTTAATGTTAGTAGTTAGTGTGCCATAAGGCAAATTTAGCGCTATGTTAAGCAATCGTAATTGGACTTATGTAGAAGTCACAACTATCTGAGGCCGGTCAATAATAATGTAGGCAACAACACAAGTTAGAAGTCTTGATTAGTGAACCAAGTTCCAACAACTTGCCATGCCAAAAAGAAGAAGAGAATTGATCTTGTATTGGTTTAAGCCTTTTGCATGATTTAGGAAACAACCTATCCTTAATGCAAAGCCATCCACTTGATCAATTGATCAAGATGAATTAGATATGAATCAAGGAAGATTAAATCTCCCTAATCAATGCTAACTTATCAACCTTCAACTCATTGATCAAAAAGAAAAAGAAGAAGAAGAAGAAAGAAATGAATAATGGAAAAGGAAAATGGAAAGAATAAAATGCATAAGGTGAATAAAATATACCAATCCATGTGTGTTGACCAAATGACATTGAAAGTCAAAGTCAAACAATGAGAAATCAGAAATGGGATGAAGATTGGAGGTCAAACAATAAGCAAAATATTTTTGTCATTTTTAATATTAAAATAAACTTGAATTAAAAATAAAAGGAAGGTCAAACTTCAAAATCATTTTAAATCAACATTGAAAGGTCCAAGTGATTTATCCCAAGTTCAACAAGGTCAAACAAAGTTTGACAAAAAATTTCAACATTTTTAAAAGTCAAAAACTATTTTTAATCAATTAAAAATGAATAAAAATAACCTAATTGAACTAAAATCTCAAATAAATCTCAGATCAATTAAAAAATTGAAGAGAATATTTTTCATAGATCCATCATCATTCAAATAGGTTAGGAAAATAATTTTGTATTTTTTGAATATCAAAAACTATTTAAAATGAATTAAAAATAACCAGAAAAGAGAAAATTCACAAAAAATATCAAATGACAAAATAAAAAATATTAAAAATCAAAATTAGAAACTAGAAATTATTTGGAGAAGAATGCAATTGGTCCCATATTTTTGGATTTAAAATGAAGAAGATATGAATTTTTGAAAATAATGGAAATAAAAGAAATTAAATCAGAAATTAATAAAATAAAAAAAACAAGGAGTGTCTGATGGAACTCATTAATTGACGTGGCAACATCTAATGGTCCAGAACCGCGTTTCCACGGTAGGCCAACGTCAGCAGCGAAACACATGGCATTAAATCAAGTAATCCAAACGCGTGGCTGAGACTAAAACGTGGGATGTGCATCCAACGATCCAGATTGAATCTGGTATGGTGGACGGTGGCCAGCGCCACCGTCTTCTTCGGCGAGCACTCAAGCTCCGACCAGAGTTGCAGGTCCTCCAAACTCAACCAAAATCCACGATCTAGGTACCAAATTAAAGCTGGGGTGATGTACATCACCCTTGTACCATCCATTTCTACTCTGGATCTCCATAGTGAGAGAAATCAGAGGTTGAAACTTGATGGTGTTCATCATGAACTTGTTAGATTTTGAAAATTGAATAAAAGTAATGATGCCTCTATGGAGAGGACTTCAGACAACCCAATAGCCAAGCAAATAGATCAAGGAATATTGAGTTTCGAAGAAAAAACCAGTTGAAGAGAACCTTTGAATTGTGGTGATCTGAGCTTGCTTCCTTGCTTCCTTTGGCCAAACAGAACTTCAATGGACTATGAGAGAGAGGTCTAGGAACTTTAGATCTAGAAATTCAACCAGATTTAGTTGAATTTCAGATCTGAGAAATTTGAGTGAAAATGAAATAGTTCCTTTGGTGAGAGGTTTGGTTTTTAGTTCAGCAGCATTTCAGGTATATTCATGGATGATAAATCCGTGTGCATGGCAAATGGATACTCTTTGCATGGGCTTGAATGATCATGTAGAAGGCCCAAATTCAATGCCAAATACAATCTGAAACATAATTGAGCTAAAATGGTCGTGTAATTGGCAATGCACAAGCTTGTGTAATGAGTTTCAACATGTTATGCACAATTATGCCTAAAACGTCTCCTCTTCGAAAATGCCATTTTCCAAATCCAAACATGAGCATGTGAGTAATGGTTGGAAAGGTCTTGATGTAAGGAACAAATGTTATGTTGGGCAAAAATCCATTTGAAGTGTGGAAATTAGTGAATTTTGAGTTTAAAGTGTAAGGTGTAAAACATGCATTTCCAAATTTGGCCAATGTTCAAGCCCCTCTGTTTTGATGATACAAGCTTCAAATGAAAACACATTCAACATAAAGGTTGTAGATATTTTCAAGACAATCAAAATGGACTTAAAGTTTGCATCATTTTGATTTTTGATAAAAGAGTTATGGGCACTTGAAGTTGGACTTTTTTGCCTTTCCATGCATTTGGTCCAAAGTGACCTATAATGTTTTTCATTATCACATGTATTTCTTTTGAGATTTTGAAATTTTGGTCAACATAACATTTTAAGTAGACATCTTAATCGTTCCAATGCATTTGATCCCACCTCAAAATCATAAAAAATGAATGAGTTATGTTCTTGGGAAGTTGACCCAAAATTAGGGTTTTAGTCAAAATGATCTATAATGTCTTGGAATGGGAGATGAACTTCCAAGCTTCAAATAAATTTTTGATGAACATGAAAGTTGTTCTTATTGTCCTTAAGAACAGTTTTTCTTTTGGGATCATCTACATTTGACCAACACATAAAGAGTTAGGTCTCAGTGCATTTCAAAATAGTCAGATGAATTGGCTGATCAACTTCTCAAGTCCATGAATCATATCTTGATGAATTGACGATTGAGGGCACTCAAATAAGTTCAAATATGGATTAAATTATGAATTAAAGAACTTCCCTCGATTGTATTTGATCATGGGCTAAGGTTGCTTCCAGAGCAAGGCATTATGGATGATCAGATGGATTAGGGTTTCCTTGGGGAACAAACCTCAAACCCTTTGACTTGCTTTGATCAAAATGATGAATTGAGATGCTAAGGAGGAATATTTGATGGATGAGAGCTTTGGGAACCATTACCATGTTTGCTTTCCTCTTTACTTGGCCATATCTCTGCCCAAAGGATCTCTTTGAAGCTCTTGACTTTGTGATTGCTCAAGCTACAAACAAGAAATGTTAGTGACATATTTTTGTGCTTTTGGTTAGTAAACAATATAATAAAAGCAATAATATACAATTCAAGCATGCTTGGTGATCTCAAACCACTCACAAGAGGTCCCACCCAAAGGTAAAGGGAACCAAGATGCTTATGATCCTTGAGTCAATGTAAATGCAATGTTATGATTCCATGAGGGATCTTAGGGACAAAATTAGGGTCTTACAATATCCATCTCGAATCCTAGTCTCAGGAGTGCGTGGTATCCATCACGTTCCATTTCCATCTTATTTGCAAAAAAAAATTAATAAGGATTAAGTGTTTTGAGGTTTGATTGAGAAAGGGTTTAAAGAAACCGCATTGACAATTTTAAATGATGGCGAGAGCTAAGATAGGCGAGGCATCCACCTCGAATCTTAATCTCAGGAGTGCACGGTATCCACCATGTTCCATTTCCATATTTATTGAAAAGTGTTTAGATAGGAATTAAGTATTTTGAGTTTTGTTGTGAAAATGACCTGACATTAGATCAAGCATTTGATGAGCGATTGAGAAAGATTTGAATGAGTGTTTGAGAGAAAACAAAGTAGATAAATTTGGATGATTGTGAGAGCTAGGATAGGCGAGACATCCATCTCGAACCCTAGTCTCAGGAGTGCGTGGTATCCACCACGTTCCATTTCCACCTTTATTGAAAAAGGTCTCAATTATGAATTAAGTTTTTTTGATTTTTTTATTATGAAAAATGGCTTGACGTTGGATCAAGCGTTTGATGTAGGTTTGAAAGAAATGGAATAGAATGGGAGGAAGAAATGGATTTGATTTGTTTATTGAGAAAATACTCGACATTGGATCGAGTCTTATTTTTTATCTTTTGGAAATTGTTGATTTTATTCTTTTGTTAGTAGCTAACTAAACAGTCAAGCAATAAAGAAATAAAACAGTAAAATTATTACACATCGGGGGAGTGGGGTACATTTTGTCAAATGGGGATTCAAAGTAATGAAACAATTAAATCGGGCCCAAATAACAAACAATGCGATATATGAGTGTAAGTGCAAGAGAACTATCTCATTGTAAGAAGGCCCAAGAGTAAGCCATGTGAAGAAAATAACACAACAAGATATATATACCAAACACTCAAAAATTTAATTGAAAGCAACAACATCGGGACGTGCACGGATAAAAATCGGGATGCGAGGATGCGAATCAAAATCGCATAACGCAACGACGTGCAAGGCAGATGGAGATTGAAAAAGCAAACAAGAAATCTAGATAATGTGATCAAAGTCGGTTTGCACATATTAACAACAATCGAAATGTCATATGTGATTAATCAAAACGCGGCGAAATACCATTAATGTATCGATAAAAATAATCATGGATAAACAACATGGGAATTATTGAATCCATAAATTAAAATCGATGTTTAACAATTAAAATAAAATAAAAGGATAAACATTATGAGGGGATTAAAACAAAATGTGAAATAGAAATTAAAAAAATGCTGTAAAATTAAAATGTGGTGCACACGGGTATTGAACCCGGGACCAAGGGCTTGCCAAAGCATCCCTTTTACCAACTCTGTCGGACAGGCATCCTTGTTATATGATCTCAAGCGCTAATACATAACATAAAAAAACGGACCAAGCCTTTTAAAGAAAACACAAAGTTGAAAACATCAGCAAAACTCAAACAAATTCATCTTAACGCACAGAAATCCTATTTCTTTCCATTTTGAACATCAAAGATTTAACAGCAAGATATTATCACAAACAAACAGGCGGCGGTATTGCTAAATGAAATCAAATCGGAACAACAACCATGGTTCCCTCAGAAGGATGCAAAGCAGAATCGAAACATAGAAACAAAGCTCGGAAAGGAAGCTAACCGGTTGCGGGGAGCTCGACCGACGAATGTAGGAAAGCGTTTCGCCTGAACGTTTTCCCCTGACGTTTCCTTTCTTCTTGTTCGTCTCTTCAGAGCTCCTGTTCATCCTACGCTTTGTTTTTTTTTGCAGAAACCTTCCTTCCTTCTTAGTGAACAGTAGCGGCGCTTTGTTTTTTCAGAATTCTCCCTTTCTTGTGGGTGAACAGTGGAGGCTCTCCAAACTTTAGGGTTTTTTAGTTCTTCCTCTTTATGAACAGTGGCCTCTCTTATATATGACTCATCTCTTTCCTCTGCTGTGTAGTGGAGGTCTGCTGTGTAGTGGAGAGGTCTATTCGTACAGAGGATGTCTGGGGAGTTTTGTCCTTATTCCACTTGTGATCCCTCTTCCTTAATTCTCTCCATTTCCAAGACTTCACTGTTGGTAAGAAACAATTCACCACTATAACTCACTTAGATGAAAATAGGATATGTTTTTTGATGTAAACTGATTTTATGTGGTGTTGTTAACTTGGAGTAAAACATCTCTTTTTTTGCAGGGATTTGATAGCTTGTGGATGAGAGGCAATTTCTTTTGTTAGCAGATGGTAATGTGCGGCAAATAGCAAGCGACAGTTAACCTTTCCAATCAAATGTCGAAATACAACACATGCAATGGCATATCCATCAAAAGTGCTTGTTCCCCGACCCAATTCATCAAGGATAACAAGAGAATCTTGAGTAGCATTCTGAAGTATTGATGCAGTTTTTGTATACTCAATAAAGAAGGTACTCTCGCTTGCCATGATTCTATCCGTGGCTCCAAGCCGTGTGAAGATGATATCCACAACTGAGAGAACACAATTTTCACAAGGGACATAACAACCTAACTGGGCCATAATAACAACTAGGCAGGTAGCACGCAAAAGTGTTGATTTTCCACCCATGTTTGGCCCTGTCAGAAGCAATGTGCGAGGATGTTGCCTGTCTTCGTTCTCACCCATGATTATGTTATTTTGAACAGGCACACGCCCACTCTCTCCAAGGGCAAATGGATGCCATAGTCCCTTCATTTTGAGCACAGGCACTCCACTATCTTTACTTGTACCTTTTGATGTTGGCACTACGACAGGCCTAGACATATTTCCACAAGAAAAGCTAGAAGTAACAGCAAAAGATCTTAGCATATCAATGTAGTTGATGGCATGAACAACTTCGACCCATTAAGCAGCTTTCTCCAAAAAGAATTCAGCAAGTATTGTGAGTGTTCCAGCATCTGTATCCGTAACATCATGATTTTGGTAATTTGGGAAGTCACTATCTACAGCTGCTTCATGTCGCATCACGCGAAAAACCCGGCGGGAAAACAAGAACAACAGAGCCGCCACCGTGCGTTATTTATCCCAAAAGAGGGAAAGGAAACGCTCAGAGTAAACCTGGGAAAGGAAAGGTCTCGCGACCAAAGAGAATGGGATCGGGAGTCGGTTATGCGAAGGGAAGGTATTAGCACCCCTACGCATCCGTCGTACTCGACGGGATCCACGCACAATAGAAAGGAAAATGGTTGCTAAACACTGCTCAAACACACACACACTGGCTGAAAGAGACACAAGAAAACAAAAGAGACTGACTCGGCAGAATATCGCATCCTGGGCCTACTTAGTCTATCAGGCATAGACATCAGAGTCGAAGTAGTTCGGACTGGGGAAACGACACATGCTCGCTAGGATATCGCATCCTATGCATACGTATCTCCTCGGACGAGAGAAGAATCAGAGCATTCGTAGCTCGGCTGACACGCACACAAACAAACACAGGCAAAGGCAAACGTGGAGCCTGAATGCCAATCACTGGACTTACATCAGCATCCGAACCAACAAACCCACACTGGAACCCGAATGCCACTCGATGGACTTACATCAGCTTCCAAGCACACAACAAGACAAAACAAAGACACGGGCGCCCGGAGAGATCAGCTCATCTCCTGCCTACGTACCTCATCTGGTATGAGGATCAGGGCGACGTAGTTCCCCTACGCAGGGATACAGGACTAGCCTAACCAGATAACAGAGGGAGACACAACACTAGGGAGACTACGACTCGAGCCTAGATGTTATCATGCAAAATCATCCCTAAGTTAAGGTTTCTAGCTAACTGGCACAGGGAGCCAGCCAATCCTAGTCATGACTTGCACAGGGAGCAAGCCACACACACACTTAACTCGCACAGGGAGCAAGCCAAGAAAAACCTAACTTGCACAGGAAGCAAGTCTAAACTAACCCTAACTTGCACAGGAAGCAAGTCAAACAAACATACAAGCACAGATAGCACACACTATACACAAGCAAGTGGCTCAAACAAGGGTTAGGTTTTAGTCGAGGGGTCATATCAACCTCAACAAACAAACCTCTGGAACTGGGTGAATGTGCTCTTAACCTTGCCATTGAGGGGCTAAGGTGAAGCAGATGAAAGGTGAGTGAAGATGAGACTTCACAACTCTTATCCCTGGCCTGGGAGAGCTTAAGACAAGAATGTGTGGGTTCAGAAAGTGGGAACCCTTCTACACATTTAAAACTGACTCAATTGTACAATTGTACAAGATCTTGGGTTTATATCTGCAATGCATCAACACGGTGGTGTGAGCAAAGCAGATGACACACAGAATAGCAGGGGATAGGTTGCTTATCCCTTGGGTTCTGCCAATTTCCTCTTCACTTAGGAGGTCTTTGACTCCATACAAGGACAAAATTAAACATCCACAAACATTGCCTCTTAAGGAGGACTTCAGACAGTTGCCTGGCCAAGTAACAGGCCAGGTCTTCCAGACTACATGAAGATGAGAAAGGTATACCTCAATGCAAATTGCTTATACAAGCAAAGCAAAGCAAAAGTTCACAAGGAACTGAGCAACTAAAGTACCTGAAACCAGTCAAGCACAGTTAGTATACAAGTCAAAGTTGAATCAAAATGAAACAGATATCAACCAGTCAACACAAGCAAGTGAATGTGCAAGGCACAAGGCTCAAGGCATGTGAGTCAAGCCACCTACAAAACCAAGAGGTTAGACAATGATATTCAAACAAGCTTAATCAAAAGAAATTGATCTCATTGGTCATTTGGTGTTCAACCTGAAAACATAAGCTCAACAGTGAGTAACAGGACCACTAGGGCAAGCCTAGGGTCAAAAGAGAATGAAAAAGTCAAAACAGCAAGCAATGTCCAATCAAAATCAAATTCAAACATTTAGGAAGCAAACCCAATTGGTTTCATGTTCATATCATGCACCATCATCATTTCATAAGCAAAAGAAGTCAAAGCATGGCAAATGAGAGCTCATAGAAGTCAACAGCAAGACTTGCATAAAAACCAATCTTAAACATTTCCAAAAATCACCAGATAAATCATGATCAATCACAACCCAAAGCATGGTAAGCATATAAAATTTCAGCTCATTTGGACAAGTGGAAGGCAGTCAATGAAAATCAGAAAGTCAAAGCAATTTTGAACATGCTCAATGAAGTCAACCAAACATGCATCAACTTAGAAAAATCATAAATCAGGGATGGTGTATGATAAATGAATGGGACTAAAACCATGGCAAAGATGAGGATGTCTAGTTATCTCATGTAAAATTTCATGTCCATCTAATAAAGTATGAGAATTTCACAAATGAAACGGGAACATGTGTCACAAAAAGTCAACATAAGACCAAGCAGGGGAGAAAATCCCAAACAATTAGGAAATGCCACAAACAATTCCAAGAAAACTCACATGTAAACTAGACATATTCAAGCTCAATCATACAAAAATTCAAACCAATTTGAGTTCAAGAAGCATGGATACAAAGATCATGAAGTTGCACATCAATGGTGTGACACAAATGTTAACACCCTACTTCAAAAATTCATAACTCACAATCCAGATAAGATAAATTCACAAACTCTACATAAAAATCACCATGAGTGTGTCTAGTTTAAGCACAAAAAATTTGGGAGCCATTGGATAAAGTATCACCATTTCACAAATGTTTTGGCAAAGTGTACAAAATATGATCACATGTCACAAACCCTCATACCAATTAAAAACCATTCATGCCAAAAATCTGGAAAATATATGATAAAAAACTAGAGACCATGATGAAGACAATGCAAAAAATCCCATTCAAATTGGATCAAGCATGGTGGAGTTATGATTTTTACAAGATGAAGATCACAAATGAAATTAAAAATGGAAAATACAACATAATTTAATAAGCCATGTGCCACGAGTGGCAAACTTGTAATTCCCAGGCCACTTAAACAAAACGCGGTCGTTTTGGCAAAGGAAACGAAATGTTTCTATTGGTCCGTGCCCATGCAACAGTAACAAATTCATTAAAAAAAACCCTAGCCCAGAAATCCGCAGCAAAATGCGCAGCTGGCTATGAAGGCCGCACGTGAATCCGCAGGTAACTGGGCAGCGTTTTTACAGCAACGTATTCATCATCTTGTTCATCATCATCGTGAAAAAACTTTTCCAGAAATGAATAATCAACATACCAAACGAACGAGCAAATCATATACATCGCAAATCCAAAAGCCATTAACAATAAATCATGCTAATCTAGGAAGAATCATGCATAAACAATAATAAACAACAAACTTCATTTTCAAATATCTCACTTATTACTCAACTATTTTGCACGACTCAAAGTCCATGGTGACCAGCAAGGCAAGATCTAACTAAATCATATCATGGTTTTTGGAATGGTTAAGGTCGAGGATTTACCAAATTTGAAGAACAGCTGTGGTGCAGTTGTTGTTTGGTCGTTTTGAAGTGAAACAGTTGCTCTTTATGCTTCTACAAGGTGGATGGAGGAAGAATCTTGGCTCCAAGAAGCTTGCTCGCGCTTGAATCTCACTCTGCCATGGCTGTGCTCTTTGAAAACAGTACTAGAAAAGGAGATTCCAGTTGGGAAAATATGGTTGCAAAGAGTCCACAATGATGCTTGGATGGTGAATAAACAATGACTTGCTCGAGTTCTTTGGAGCTTTTTGACTGATTTTGGAAAATGCAAGCAAGATGGAATTTTAGAGAGAGTGGATTTTTTTGTGTTTTGAGGCTGCAACTAGGGTTTCTAAGTGACAGAAAATGTGACTTATATTTGCTGTTTTGTGGTACTAATGATGGTTCATGAAAATATGGAGTAGAGTGGGTGAAAAGTGTACTTTCTTTCCAATTTTCAAGCAACTAGGTGATGGCTATGTGTACTGCATAAAAATGGGCTTGCAACAAGTCATAAACCATATTTCTGAACTATTTCAATTGGCCAAATGGTTTAAAAATGATTATTTTGAAAAGTCAAAATTCAACTCACTTGAAATTAATTAAGGCAAGTTCAAAAAGGCCATTTTGCATGGTGATGTTTTGGTGAATGAAAGTTACATTTTTGGAAAGAGGAGGTCAAATGTGACTTGTAGGAAAAAACCCCTCCCAAATTGGCCAAATGGTTTGAGAGATATGGCCTTTTGAAGTTCAAGAATTTCTGAAAATGATTTGATCATAACTTGCCAACCATACATGGGAATTGAGTGTTCTTGGACTTTTTGGAAATGGGAGAACAAGATCTTCAACTTTCATGTTGGGAAAAAATTCATTTGAAGCTTGTATCATGATGTAAGTTTGAGGATCAAGACTTTCCATTTTTGGCAGGTTTCAATTACAGGTCCAGTTTCCATTTTTGGAAATTTCTGATCAGGCTTCAAATTCTTCCATGATGGTGTTTGCCATGATATATGAGGCCTATTGGGACATGAATAAGCTCTCTCAAACCAAATCCCATCATCAAATCACTGATCAAATGGACAGTTGACCAACAGTTGACTTTTAGGGTTTCTGACTGACTGTGCATTGACTGATGACCTCTGAACATCCAATCCTTGACCAAAACACTTCAAATGGATCCCCAAGTCATGTGAACATGTTGGACCAACCCTAGGGCCTTGGCTCCTTGAGAATTATGCTTGCTTGCTTGACTGACTGATCTCCTGACCAGTTTGACCTGATTTCTTGATTGGCTTGCACTTGAGGCAAATGGGACAATGCAATGCTATGCAGTGGACCATGTTATGCTATGACCTAATATGAGAATGTATGTACAATGATAGGTGCAAATTTGAGGTGCTACAGGTGCCCCTATTCAATCAGCTGGGAACCCGAATGGATGAGAGCAACGGCTGTCAGACTTTCAGGGTAAACAGGGATTGAATACCAAGAACCGTAGAAATTTGCACTCTGCCGGATATGATACAAGAAGAACCACGTCATTTACCGATGACGCCCGCAATTGACAACTTCAGAAAGGCGAAACCATTTACCGATGGTTAGAAACTGGTAACTTGATATTTACCGATATCAACTTCAGCAAGACCATTTACCGATGGCTGCTGGGAAACAAATCTGATGTAAAAGGAAGCAAGACCATTTACCGATGGCGGCTTCGAAGAAACTTGACATTTACCGATATCAACTTCAACTCGACCATTTACCGATGGCTACTGCAACTGGGGATCCGATATTTACCGATATCGAAGAAAACGGGGCCATTTACCGATGGCGGATAAAACTGGGCATTCAATATTTACCGATATCGAAGCATACGGGGCCATTTACCGATGGCGTCTCCACTTGGGGAGGAACAAAATCTTTGTGGTGTAATCAGACAAGATGTTTACCGACGACTTCTGGGGATCTTGGTTTTATCAACAAGGAAACAAAGCATGACCAGACATTTACCGATGACTGGGATGAGACTCGACGTTTACCGACATCGAAAGATGATGTTTACCGACATCCAAAAACGACCAGACATTTACCGATGACTGGGGAACACTTCACTAAGGGAAAAAACAAATATTTGCAACTGGAAAACAGATAGGACATTTACCGATGACTCTACTGGGGATCTCTAGCTGGGGATTATCAGACATTTACCGAGGACTGCAGAAAAGACTCGATGCTTACCGACATCGAAAGATGATGTTTACCGACATCAAAAAATGACCAGACATTTACCGATGACTGGGGAGAAAACCCGATGTTTACAGACACCGAAACAATGGTGTTTACCGACACCAAAAATGATGACCAGACATTTACTGATGACTGGGGAGAATACCCGATGTTTACAGACACCGAAACAATGGTGTTTACCGACACCAAACAAAGATGACCAGACATTTACTGATGACTGGGGTGAGACTCGATGTTTACAGACACCGAAACAATAGTGTTTACCGACGCCAAACAAAGAAACACACGCGGGTGCTGGCACGACACTTACCGGTATCACAAGAACGACTTTTTAGATATGTCAAGGCAAGGTTGACCACTTGCTAGGGGTCTCACTGGGGAGAAACAAACTTTCTGTCACCAACGGGTGAGGTAATAAACCTTTATGGGGATATCAATCCTGAATACTGTCAGGAGCAGCTGTAGCAGACGTGCTGTGCCGATGTTTGAACAAAAATGATCCGCTTCTGCCGGGGATACAGTCTGATGGGTTAACACATGAATGCATATGTTTGAATTTTTCTATGGCGTAATGCTCCATATGGAATGGGAATGCTACGCGTTTGAGGATGCAATGATCACTACATGCAAGATGCAAAAATGATGAAAAACTCCGGCTGGGGAGCCAAAACTGATCAGGTACTCCAACTCTGCGGGGAGACTCTGCAGGGAGAGCAACGACTTCTCACTCATGTTGGAGAATAGCACTGCTGCTGGGGAAAGGTAAACTCCGCTGGGGATATCCTTCAGTCCACAGATAGGATAAATGTTGGAGATAAATCAAAGAACCTGCCTCACTCAGGGAGGAAATCGGCAAATACAGGCCTGCTGGGGGATAGGCAATCCTTAGATCTGTTGGGGAATAGAAGGCACTATCCACAGACGTCTCCGCAGGGGAACATAGCTCTGATAGCTTCCAAACTTGCTTGGGGAAAATATTTGCTGAGGAAACGTCCTCACAGATGCTAACCTGAAAAACAGCACAACAAAATGCCCCCAGGGGATACATGGACAAGATACGCTCAAGTGTCCTCAACATTCAAAATGATTTTCAAATGTTTCATCATCCTGCAAGCTATTGTTTAGCCTTCATGTTCTTATATGCAATGCTTATCAAAAATTTGGACATTTTTGCAAACAAAACAGTAAAAATAAAAACCAAAGAGCTATTTATCTGAATAACGACTTTTATTGATTGAAAATGTGCCTGAAAAGGCAAATACATTGGGAAGCAATTCCTAGAAAGAGGTAATTGCGCGCAAAAGGAAAAATCTATCCTAATGGCAACGTGAACACGGCATCCACTATTTCCCAATTCTGTTATAACTCACAGATCATCAGTTTTCCTCCCAACTCCTTGCTTTCTGAGAAGAATGACTGGACGGATCACATCTTTCGAGATGGCAGACGACAAAGCTCGATGAAGTACAGACAACTCAGACTGTAGTCTTCGCTTTAATCCCTCTTTTGGCTGGATCGCCCTTTCGGGTTTTCAATCCACCGGGATACCCATTTTTGCCTAAGCCGCCCTTGCGGGTTTTCGACTTACCGGGTGTACAAATTCTTTTCATTTTTATCCCTAATTTTTGCCCGAACCTTTTCTTTCTGTTTTTTGGTTCGCCGGGATGCCCCTTTTTTGCCTGGACTCTTTTTTTCTTTTCTTTTAGTCCAGCGGGTCAATTTATGCGAAGTATTTTTTGACTACATCTGAGTTAACAGGAGACGGAAAATCTTCACCATCCATAGTTGTAAGCATCAAGGCTCCACCGGAGAAGACCTTCTTCACAACATACGGACCTTCATAATTAGGAGTCCACTTGCCCCTGTTATCTGCACCAGGAGGGAGGATCCTCTTCAAAACCAGATCACCGATCTGATAGCTTCGAGGACGCACTTTCTGATCAAAGGCTCGCTTCATCCTTCGCTGATACAACTGTCCATGGCATACAGCTGCTAGCCGTCTCTCCTCGATAAGGCTCAACTCATTGAACCTTGTTCGAATCCACTCGGCTTCGTCCAGCTTGACATCCAATAAAACTCTCAGAGAAGGAATCTCCACTTCAACAGGTAGGACAACTTCCATACCATACACAAGGGAGTAAGGGGTTGCCCCGATCGACGTACGTACTGAGGTACGGTACCCATGCAAAGCGAAAGGCAGCATCTCATGCCAATCCTTGTACGTAACGACCATCTTCTGCACAATCTTCTTGATATTCTTGTTTGCCGCTTCTACAGCACCATTCATCTTCGGTCTGTAAGGAGAAGAATTGTGATGTTCAATCTTGAAATCTTTGCAAAGCTCTTTCATCATCTTGTTATTGAGATTCGAACCATTATCAGTGATGATTCTCTCAAGAACTCCATAACAACATATGATTTCTTTCTTGATGAACCGGGTAACCACTTGTTTGGTAACGTTAGCATAGGAAGCTGCTTCCACCCATTCGGTGAAATAGTCAATCGCTACCAAAATGAAGCGATGTCCATTCGAAGCAGTAGGCTCAATCTTCCCAATCATATCAATGCCCCACATGGCAAACGGCCAAGGCGAATTCATAACATTCAGAGGGCTTGGTGGTACGTGCACCTTATCAGCATAAATTTGACACTTATGGCACCTCCGAGCATACTTGAAACAATCGGATTCCATAGTCATCCAGTAATAACCCGCTCTCAACAATTTCTTAGCCATTGCATGTCCGCCGGCATGAGTACCGAAGGAACCTTCATGAACTTCCTGCATTAACATGTCTGCCTCGGGTCTGTCCACGCATCTGAGCAAGACCATGTCAAAGTTTCTCTTATACAGCACATCATCCTGATTCAAATAGAAGCTTCCAGCTAGCCTTCTTAGGGTTTTCTTGTCATTCTTCGACGCACCTTCAGGATACTCCTGAGTCTTGAGGAAGTTCTTGATGTCATAATACCACGACTTCTCATCAATCACAACAGACTCAGCTGCAAACACATACGCAGGCCTCTCGAGTCGATTCACCGCAACATGTGGCACATGATTCCACCAATGAACTTTGATCATAGACGACAAAGTAGCCAAGGCATCAGCCATTTGATTCTCATCCCGGGGGACATGGTACAACTTCACCTTCTTGAAGAACGTCAATATTCTTCTGGTGTAATCTCTATACGGAATCAAATGTGGCTGATTCGTATTCCAATCTCCATTGACTTGATTGACCACTAGAGCTGAATCTCCAAAAATGTCAAGCGTTTTGATCCTCAGATCAATGGCTTCTTCTATCCCCATGATACAAGCCTCATACTCAGCTTCGTTGTTGGTGACGTCAAAAGTTAATCTGGCAGAAAAGGGTATATGAGCACCTTTGGGATTGATCAGCACCGCACCCACACCATTACCGTTCATATTCACAGCCCCATCAAACATCAGTGTCCATTTGTCATCCGGATCCGGTCCTTCCTCAACAAGAGGCTCTTCGCAATCCTTCATCTTAAGATACATGATGTCTTCATCAGGGAATTCAAACATCATAGGCTGATAATCTTCAATCGGTTGCTCGGCGAGGTAGTCTGACAGAATACTACCTTTGATGGCCTTTTGTGACGTGTACTGAATATCATATTCTGTTAGAATCATCTGCCAACGAGCAACGCGCCTGGTGAGAGCTGGTTTCTCAAAGATGTACTTTACTGGATCCATCTTAGAAATCAATAAGGTAGTATGGTTCAACATATACTGCCTCAGTCGGCGAGCAGCCCAGGCCAAAGCACAGCAAGTTTTCTCGAGCAGTGAATATCTTGTTTCACAGTCGGTAAACTTTTTGCTAAGGTAGTATATGGCATGCTCTTTTCGACCAGACTCGTCATGTTGTCCCAATACACACCCCATCGAGTTCTCAGTCGCTGACAGGTACATTATCAGAGGTCTCCCTGGAACTGGAGGTATAAGGATTGGAGGTTTCTGTAAATACTCCTTAATCTTGTCAAAAGCCTTCTGACAATCATCATTCCACTTGATCGCTTGATTCTTTCTGAGTAGTTTGAAAATTGGTTCGCACGTGGCTGTTAGATGAGATATGAACCTTGCAATGTAGTTCAACCTCCCTAAAAACCCACGGACCTGCTTCTCCGTTTTCGGTTCAGGCATCTCTTGAATAGCTTTGACTTTCGCTGGATCAACCTCAATCCCTTTCTCACTGACAATGAAGCCTAAAAGCTTCCCTGATCTTACCCCAAACGTACACTTGTTCGGATTCAACCTCAGCTTGAACTTTCTCAACCGGTCAAACAGCTTCTGCAAATTAACCAGGTGTTCCTCTTCTGTCTGCGACTTCGCAATCATATCATCTACGTATACTTCAATTTCTTTGTGCATCATGTCATGAAAGAGAGTCGTCATTGCCCTCTGATAGGTAGCACCAGCATTCTTTAGCCCAAATGGCATCACCTTATAGCAGAACGTGCCCCAAGGTGTAATGAATGTCGTCTTTTCCATGTCCTCTGGCGCCATCTTGATCTGATTATATCCAGAGAAACCATCCATGAAAGAGAATACCGAGGATTGAGCCGTATTATCAACCAATACATCAATGTGAGGTAATGGGAAATCATCTTTCGGACTCGCTCTATTCAAATCCCGGTAATCGACACACATTCTGACTTTGCCATCCTTCTTCGGCACAGGAACGATGTTGGCCACCCATGGGGGATAACTTGTAACAGCCAAAAAACCTGCATCCCACTGCTTCTGAACCTCTTCCTTGATCTTAGTTGCCATATCAGGACTCGTTCTACGAAGCTTCTGCTTGACCGAAGGACATCCTTCTCTAAGAGGTAATCGATGCACCACAATGTCTGTATCTAACCCAGGCATATCTTGATATGACCAGGCGAATATCTCCACATATTCTCTCAGCATCTCAATCAGCCTCCTCTTGACAGAGTCCTCTAAAGCAGCCCCAATCTTGATTTCTCTTTTGGCGTCCTCAGTACCCAAATTAACAACCTCCAACTCCTCCTGATGAGGTTGGATGACCCTTTCCTCCTGCTTCAGCAATCTGACCAATTCTGCAGGAAGTTCACAGTCTTCCTCACTCTCCTCTTCAGCTTGGTAGATGGGATTGTCGAAATCATACTGAGCCATAACAGAACTGTTCATAGTGAATGCCATAAGATCGCTTCTGCATGTTTAATGCTTTGTTTTAGAAAAAGAGTTCAATAAAGTCACAAAAAACAAAAACATTGCCATTTTTATTGTTTTTGAAAAAGGATGAAAACAAAAAATAGAAAGACAGGGATCACAAAGTTTGATTTCAAAAAATGTCCTTCATTAATGATAATCATTAAAACATGATGAGGCCCTACAATGAATCACTACGCCTTGGGCAGATCGTAGGATTTTCATGCAAAATGAAAAAACAACAGAAAATTACTCTGTCAGAAGAGTAACTTGAACCACTTCTTCAGCCGTCCAGTTGTTGATAGACTCCCCTGGTGCACACGGGCGAACCCAGTTGTCCAGATCACAATCACTGTCACAGTCTTCACTACCGGTTGCAGAGACGTCGCCATGATTCATCAGCCCAGCGCTGGTAAAGGTACTCGGACCCGCTTGACCATTCTGCTCTGCTTGGAGAGGCTCGTAACCAACGCCAAATTTGTCTTCTTTGACAGGCAAGTCCACCATCTTGCCCCAGCCTTCAGCTTTGCCAGAATCAACAACCTCCTTAGCCTGCTTGTAAGAAGTAATTGAAGCACCTGGCTTCCTCTGTTCAGCGTACGCCACTTTCTCAAGAGCCACAGTCTCAAACGCCTGGCATAAGGTTTCGTGGATCTCGCCATCCACCTCAACATATTTGAACGAGGATAGATGACTCACCAGAATCTCTTCTTCACCGCACACAGTCACAATCTGACCGTTCCAGACATACTTGAGTTTTTGATGGAGAGTCGACGAGACTGCCCCTGCTGCATGAATCCATGGACGCCCCAATAAACAACTATAGGCGGGCTGGATGTCCATAACATAGAAGATGATATCGAATACCTCAGGACCTATCTTCACAGGCAAGGTAACTTCCCCACACACAGAACGTTTGGATCCGTCGAAAGCACGAACGATCAGGTCACTGGGAGTAAGCACAAACCCTTCCACATCAATCTTCTTCAGAATCTGCTTAGGCAGCACATTCAGCGACGACCCGGTGTCTACCAATACGTGAGACAACACTGCCCCCTTGCACTCCATGGTGATGTGCAAGGCTTTGTTATGGTTCCGCCCTTCAGGCGGTAAGTCCAGGTTGGTGAATCCTACACCATGCCTGGTGCTCACATTGGCCATCACACCCTCCAGTTGATTGACAGAAATCTCCTGAGGCACGTAAGCCAGATTCAACATCTTCAGCAAGGCATTACGGTGTGCCTCAGAGCACAACAACAGTGAAAGTATAGAAATCTTGGACGGAGTTTGATTCAACCGATCTACAATCTTGTAGTCACTCTTCTTGATTATCTTCATAAACTCCTCCACGTCCTTCTCAAATGTTCCCTCGGGCGCTTCCTTCTGGACAGGCTCTTCCTCAACCACAGCTTGCTTACCCTTTGCTTTGGCGAGAGCCTCAGCATTATTGTCCCTCAAAGGCTGCGGTGCGAACAGACGACCGCTTCTGGTAAAACCTCCTGGACCCCCTACATTGTCCACAGCCGGACCAACAGTTGCAGGAGCTCTATTCGGTAAACCAATTTTCACTGGAGTCTGATTCACTGGTCTCGTCTGACTTTCAGCCCTTCTGTAACTGCGGTGAGCATTATCATACTTCCACGGCACGGCTCTACTATTCTCAACAGCCCTTCTTCCAGACGCGGCGATAGTAGTTGGAGCACTGATGGTTACAGGCACGGAAATGGTAACTGGGGTACCATTTGTTGCAGGTGCACTAACGACCCTTTGTCCACGTCCTTCAGACGGTTTAAAGTAAATGGTGATAGTTGACACTGTTCCACGATCTTTTACAGCCCTACTGAATTGCAAACAACCCTCATCCATCATACCCTGGATACCGGCCTTTAGCTGGTCGCAACCATTCTCAGATTCTGCACAGCCCAAACAATCCTCATCACAACCCGAGTAGACACCCCCATTCAGCAGACGGCCCTTCACAACTAGCAGAGAAGTCTGAACATCATCAACATTAACAACCAGATCTTCAGCTTCTTTCCCCTCAATATTGTTCACTCTATGCCCACCATGCTGAGGCATAGGGTTGTTTACGACGTTAGGCACTGGTGCGAAGTTGATCGCCTTGGCATCGATCAAATCTTGGACCTTGTGCTGGAGAGCCCGACACTTCTCAGTATGATGCCCTGGCGCCCCAGAGTGAAAGTCACAACGGACGTTGGCGTCGTACCCAGGAGGCAATACTGTAGGCGGAGCCATTGTACGCAACTCAACCATCCCCAACCTGAGTAGTTCGGGCAGCAGTTCGGCGTACGACATGGGTAGCGAATCAAAACGTCGATCAGGCATCCTCTGTCTGGGCTGATACGGACGTTGATGTTGTTGTTGTTGTTGTTGCGGTTGTTGAACTCTTTGTTGTTGTTGTTGACGAGGCTGAGGTGCCGGAATGGTCACTGCAGCAGCTTGACGGTATTCACTTCTGTTCTGATCTCTGCGGTGTTGAACAGCATTAGTTTCACCCTCTCTTCGACGAGGTGCCCCAGCAAACGGCTTCTTAGAAGAAGAGGAACCAGCATCTTGGATCTTCCCAGTTTTAATCAAGCTCTCAGTCCTCTCTCCACAAATGACAACATCAAAAAAACTACCGAATGGGCAGCTCCCCATCTGGTCCATAAACACACCCTGAAGAGTACCGATAAACATGTCTGTCAACTCCCTCTCCAGCATAGGGGGTTGAACTCTAGCAGCCAGTTCACGCCACCTCTGGGCGTACTCCTTGAAGCTCTCTCCGGATTTCTGACATAGACTCTGCAGCTGAGTCCGGCTCGGTGCCATATCCATGTTGTGTTTGTATTGCCTCAAGAAGGCCTCACCCAGATCCCTCCAACAGCGGATAGAATCTCTCTTCAATTCCATGTACCAGTCCAAAGAAGCCCCAGATAGACTATCTTGGAAAAAATACATCCACATCTTTTCATCATCGGTATACGCAGAGATTTTTCGATAATAAGCCTGCACATGGGTGCGAGGGCAAGAAGTACCGTTGTATTTATCGAAGGACGGTGCTTTGAACTTGTAAGGGATTCTCAAACCTTCCACCAACCCCATATTGGTAACATCAAAACCGAGAGAATTCTGACATTCCATAGCTCTAATCTTCTCAGCAAGGGCATCAACTTTACGATCCCTCTCATCAACTCTTCCCAGAACATCTTCGTCTTCACTGAGCAGAGTGAACATATCCTCTTGTCTGTCAACAATCGCAACAGGATTACGGGCCGGGGCACGGACTGCTCTGGCATTAGCGGCATCTGGAACAATAGGTTGACCGTTGATTCGAATTCCCCCCAACTCATCACCTACAGCATAGTTGTTGATGGGTACAGCAGCAGCAACATTATTATCATTGACCGGGCCTCCCTCTGGCGGAGCATGGTTGATCGGTGGAATGGCAGCCTCTTGTCTCTGAACCATGGCTCGAAGTTCTTCTTGACCTTGTGCAACCCCTTGCATCATATTCATAAACTGGGCCATGTTAGCCTTCATCTCAGCCAGCTCTGCTTGAACTTGATCCATACCTCTCTGTTGATTCAGTCTTGTTGAGTAGCGGTGCGGACGTTGATCAGCTATCCTGCCTGAACAGGAACCAAGAGTGAGAAGTCACGACCAAGAACACCTGTTATGCAAAATGATATGAGTATGGTGCTAATGATGCGTATGATGCACATGATATGTTCATTTCTCAGGCATTCAAAGAGCCTGAGTCATCCTCAAAAGATGGCAACCTGCAGCAAGAACAACATAGAAGCACAGAAACAACATACACAAGAGTGATGAGTACAAGGTGAAACCAACAACCTCATCTACATGAGTAACAGGATCATACAACAAAGTCGACAAAGAAAATCCAAACAATCGGAGTACAACAATGAATCCCATCCAACAAGCCTGGAGGTGATTCTCGACATACATATCAAAGATACAAGCTAAGACAAACGGCCTCCCGGGATGAGAGTCTTCAAGTACTGACACTGGTCTATCAACAGGTCACATTCTGAACATTCTGGCAAAAGGGTGATCTTCTCCTTCAGTTGTCGTCTAAGCTCTACCACTTCTCCTCCAAGGTGGTTCTCTGATGCCTGTCTCAAGTCTACTTCCTTCTTCAACTAGATGTCTTTATCTCTGAGTTGCTTCTCCAAGTCTCTGATCTTCTTCTGATAGCTGGCCTCAACCCTCTGCAACCTCAAGCACTCCCGGTGTTCTGCATCTAACATGCTCTCCACCTCCTCGTAGGATCTCTTCTTGCTTCTCAGTCTGCTAGCATCTTCTCCTCGCACTCCTCTGAGTTGATGAGCCAAATTCAACCTATCAGCTTTGGCTTTGTACAACTCCATCTGGGTATCTTGCTCCTTCCCTCTCAAACGGCGATTCTCCATCAGGGCTTGCTTGTAGTGCTCCGCAGGCACACTCTCAGCAAGGATCAAAGGTGGTTGCTCCTGCAACGGCTCCATCCTATCGTAGGGTAACAACAAAGTTCCTACTCTCTCCTTGACCCAATCAGTGTAATCAGGCATAGCAACGGCAAACTTCTTCCCTAAGACAGATCCATCCTTCACACCAATAGACTTCCAAGCTCTCCCTATCGGCTCCAATCTATCCGGGTCACTCTGCTTCTCAAAATACACACTTTCTGCTACCTCAGCCTCAAGTGGTTTTCCCTTCATCACAAACCCCAACTGGCGGAGAGAAAGAACCGGGTTGTAATTGATGCAACCCCTAGTCCCTATGAGTGGCACATTACGGAATCCTCCACAGCTCATAATGACGTTACGCACATCCATCCGGTAAGATTGCCACCTGATATCATAGGAGGTAAGAGACATAACCCTCTGAGTCCACTTATGCGTGCTCTGAGCATCCACAAAAGGTCCACTGACTGGCAGGAGAGACACGAACCATCTGAGCAAAAGCGGGAGACAACACCTGATAGCCCCACCCTTACCATGCCTACTGTGAATAGCATAGTAAGTGTCAGCTAATAGAGTAGGAACTGGATTTCCTCCAATGAAAATACTGACTGCAGCATAGTCAACAAAATTGGGCATACTCGGAAACAGGACGATCCCATAGATCATGACGGCCTACTGAGCATGAAAGGCTTCCCAACTTCCCTTCTCTGCTTCTTCTCTCGCTACCCTCAACAGAAACTTCAAAGGCAATCCTACAACATCCCCACTGGACTTCCAACTATCACTGACTTCCTTGATACCCAAATGGAGAGCTCTGGCAACAACTCTAAAATCAACCTCCTTGGGCACATCCAAGAAAGGAACCTGATACCGGACCGGGACGCTCAGCAGAATGGAGTACTCCTCAAGAGTAGGCGCCAACTGGTAATCTTGAAAGGTGAAACAATGAAGCTCTGGGTCGTAGAACTGTAGAAGAGTCTGCAACGGCACCGGATCGACTACCATCTTCAACAGTGTCAGAATATCTCCATACTGGTCAACAAACCCCTTCTGGTTACCACTGGTCATAAGGTTGCTCAACTCAATCAGAGACGTCAAAGGTTCACGGTGAAAGCTGTAGGAACAAGTCTTCCGCTTCAACCCTGGGACTGTTGCCATCTCTATCAGTGAACAAGCTCTGGAATGTACCTGAGAAATGATATGCATGCAGGGATTACTTTTTTTCTTTTCTTTTCTCTTTTTTTTTTGTATCTTTTTTTATTGCGTTTCTTTTGAAAAATAAATATGCTATGATGCAAATGATGCAGACACGACTGGTTGGCTGTGTCTCTCGGAACACAGGATCAAAGCTTCGGCTTGAACTCGGAACCACAAATTCATCTGAAACCCAAAGTTATCTGAGACCCCAAAATTCTGAACCAATAGTCACCAACAGGATCACAAGTCACCAACAAGTCACCAACAAGTCACCAACTGTACCTGTAATAATGATCATCCCCTCCCCACTCACGGGTGTCATCTAGGCCAGGGTAAGGTCGAGAGAAACGCAGCATAAATAACCTTTCGCAGAATATCATCATATACACACCCGAAGTATGTAACGATAATATCCCACCAGGGTCTGAACTGCTCGTGATATCAATGTTCCGCTAAGTGGCGCAATACCACCCGCTTCCCATGAATCACTCTATTCCTAAGTATCCTAGATTTCACTCATGGCCTGGGTATTGGGCCTTTTACCTCATGTAACTCCCACCCCAATAGAGAGAAACAGACAACCAGCCAAGTGAACAGATGAATAAATGCAAACATTAATGCAAACAATAAATGCAAACGATAAATAAATGAATGCAATAAATAACAGCAAAAGCAACCAAACCCTATCCTAGAGAGCGCTAGGAGAGACTCGCTTAGGGAAGACGGACCAGCACAGGTCAACTTCTCTATTATCCCCAGCAGAGTCGCCAGCTGTCGCATCACGCGAAAAACCCGGCGGGAAAACAAGAACAACAGAGCCGCCACCGTGCGTTATTTATCCCAAAAGAGGGAAAGGAAACGCTCAGAGTAAACCTGGGAAAGGAAAGGTCTCGCGACCAAAGAGAATGGGATCGGGAGTCGGTTATGCGAAGGGAAGGTATTAGCACCCCTACGCATCCGTCGTACTCGACGGGATCCACGCACAATAGAAAGGAAAATGGTTGCTAAACACTGCTCAAACACACACACACTGGCTGAAAGAGACACAAGAAAACAAAAGAGACTGACTCGGCAGAATATCGCATCCTGGGCCTACTTAGTCTATCAGGCATAGACATCAGAGTCGAAGTAGTTCGGACTGGGGAAACGACACATGCTCGCTAGGATATCGCATCCTATGCATACGTATCTCCTCGGACGAGAGAAGAATCAGAGCATTCGTAGCTCGGCTGACACGCACACAAACAAACACAGGCAAAGGCAAACGTGGAGCCTGAATGCCAATCACTGGACTTACATCAGCATCCGAACCAACAAACCCACACTGGAACCCGAATGCCACTCGATGGACTTACATCAGCTTCCAAGCACACAACAAGACAAAACAAAGACACGGGCGCCCGGAGAGATCAGCTCATCTCCTGCCTACGTACCTCATCTGGTATGAGGATCAGGGCGACGTAGTTCCCCTACGCAGGGATACAGGACTAGCCTAACCAGATAACAGAGGGAGACACAACACTAGGGAGACTACGACTCGAGCCTAGATGTTATCATGCAAAATCATCCCTAAGTTAAGGTTTCTAGCTAACTGGCACAGGGAGCCAGCCAATCCTAGTCATGACTTGCACAGGGAGCAAGCCACACACACACTTAACTCGCACAGGGAGCAAGCCAAGCAAAACCTAACTTGCACAGGAAGCAAGTCTAAACTAACCCTAACTTGCACAGGAAGCAAGTCAAACAAACATACAAGCACAGATAGCACACACTATACACAAGCAAGTGGCTCAAACAAGGGTTAGGTTTTAGTCGAGGGGTCATATCAACCTCAACAAACAAACCTCTGGAACTGGGTGAATGTGCTCTTAACCTTGCCATTGAGGGGCTAAGGTGAAGCAGATGAAAGGTGAGTGAAGATGAGACTTCACAACTCTTATCCCTGGCCTGGGAGAGCTTAAGACAAGAATGTGTGGGTTCAGAAAGTGGGAACCCTTCTACACATTTAAAACTGACTCAATTGTACAATTGTACAAGATCTTGGGTTTATATCTGCAATGCATCAACACGGTGGTGTGAGCAAAGCAGATGACACACAGAATAGCAGGGGATAGGTTGCTTATCCCTTGGGTTCTGCCAATTTCCTCTTCACTTAGGAGGTCTTTGACTCCATACAAGGACAAAATTAAACATCCACAAACATTGCCTCTTAAGGAGGACTTCAGACAGTTGCCTGGCCAAGTAACAGGCCAGGTCTTCCAGACTACATGAAGATGAGAAAGGTATACCTCAATGCAAATTGCTTATACAAGCAAAGCAAAGCAAAAGTTCACAAGGAACTGAGCAACTAAAGTACCTGAAACCAGTCAAGCACAATTAGTATACAAGTCAAAGTTGAATCAAAATGAAACAGATATCAACCAGTCAACACAAGCAAGTGAATGTGCAAGGCACAAGGCTCAAGGCATGTGAGTCAAGCCACCTACAAAACCAAGAGGTTAGACAATGATATTCAAACAAGCTTAATCAAAAGAAATTGATCTCATTGGTCATTTGGTGTTCAACCTGAAAACATAAGCTCAACAGTGAGTAACAGGACCACTAGGGCAAGCCTAGGGTCAAAAGAGAATGAAAAAGTCAAAACAGCAAGCAATGTCCAATCAAAATCAAATTCAAACATTTAGGAAGCAAACCC
The DNA here is from genome assembly GCF_024323335.1 of Lathyrus oleraceus. Taxonomy (NCBI): domain Eukaryota; kingdom Viridiplantae; phylum Streptophyta; class Magnoliopsida; order Fabales; family Fabaceae; genus Lathyrus; species Lathyrus oleraceus. The sequence continues at coordinate 476,374,319 of NC_066585.1, forward strand.
AATTGGTTTCATGTTCATATCATGCACCATCATCATTTCATAAGCAAAAGAAGTCAAAGCATGGCAAATGAGAGCTCATAGAAGTCAACATCAAGACTTGCATCAAAACCAATCTTAAACATTTCCAAAAATCACCAGATAAATCATGATCAATCACAACCCACAGCATGGTAAGCATATAAAATTTCAGCTCATTTGGACAAGTGGAAGGCAGTCAATGAAAATCAGAAAGTCAAAGCAATTTTGAACATGCTCAATGAAGTCAACCAAACATGCATCAACTTAGAAAAATCATAAATCAGGGATGGTGTATGATAAATGAATGGGACTAAAACCATGGCAAAGATGAGGATGTCTAGTTATCTCATGTATAATTTCATGTCCATCTAATAAAGTATGAGAATTTCACAAATGAAACGGGAACATGTGTCACAAAAAGTCAACATAAGACCAAGCAGGGGAGAAAATCCCAAACAATTAGGAAATGCCACAAACAATTCCAAGAAAATTCACATGTAAACTAGACATATTCAAGCTCAATCATACAAAAATTCAAACCAATTTGAGTTCAAGAAGCATGGATACAAAGAACATGAAGTTGCACATCAATGGTGTGACACAAATTGTCACACCCTACTTCAAAAATTCATAACTCACAATCCAGATAAGATAAATTCACAAACTCTACATCAAAATCACCATGAGTGTGTCTAGCTTAAGCACAAAAAATTTGGGAGCCATTGGATAAAGTATCACCATTTCACAAATGTTTTGGCAAAGTGTACAAAATATGATCACATGTCACAAACCCTCATACCAATTAAAAACCATTCATGCCAAAAATCTGGAAAATATATGATAAAAAACTAGAGACCATGATGAAGACAATGCAAAAAATCCCATTCAAATTGGATCAAGCATGGTGGAGTTATGATTTTTACAAGATGAAGATCACAAATGAAATTAAAAATGGAAAATACAACATAATTTAATAAGCCATGTGCCACGAGTGGCAAACTTGTAATTCCCAGGCCACTTAAACAAAACGCGGTCGTTTTGGCATAGGAAACGAAATGTTTCTATTGGTCCGTGCCCATGCAACAGTAACAAATTCATAAAAAAAAACCCTAGCCCAGAAATCCGCAGCAAAATGCGCAGCTGGCTATGAAGGCCGCACGTGAATCCGCAGGTAACTGGGCAGCGTTTTTACAGCAACGTATTCATCATCTTGTTCATCATCATCGTGAAAAAACTTTTCCAGAAATGAATAATCAACATACCAAACGAACGAGCAAATCATATACATCGCAAATCCAAAAGCCATTAACAATAAATCATGCTAATCTAGGAAGAATCATGCATAAACAATAATAAACAACAAACTTCATTTTCAAATATCTCACTTATTACTCAACTATTTTGCACGACTCAAAGTCCATGGTGACCAGCAAGGCAAGATCTAACTAAATCATATCATGGTTTTTGGAATGGTTAAGGTCGAGGATTTACCAAATTTGAAGAACAGCTGTGGTGCAGTTGTTGTTTGGTCGTTTTGAAGTGAAACAGTTGCTCTTTATGCTTCTACAAGGTGGATGGAGGAAGAATCTTGGCTCCAAGAAGCTTGCTCGCGCTTGAATCTCACTCTGCCATGGCTGTGCTCTTTGAAAACAGTACTAGAAAAGGAGCTTCCAGTTGGGAAAATATGGTTGCAAAGAGTCCACAATGATGCTTGGATGGTGAATAAACAATGACTTGCTCGAGTTCTTTGGAGCTTTTTGACTGATTTTGGAAAATGCAAGCAAGATGGAATTTTAGAGAGAGTGGATTTTTTTGTGTTTTGAGGCTGCAACTAGGGTTTCTAAGTGACAGAAAATGTGACTTATATTTGCTGTTTTGTGGTACTAATGATGGTTCATGAAAATATGGAGTAGAGTGGGTGAAAAGTGTACTTTCTTTCCAATTTTCAAGCAACTAGGTGATGGCTATGTGTACTGCATAAAAATGGGCTTGCAACAAGTCATAAACCATATTTCTGAACTATTTCAATTGGCCAAATGGTTTAAAAATGATTATTTTGAAAAGTCAAAATTCAACTCACTTGAAATTAATTAAGGCAAGTTCAAAAAGGCCATTTTGCATGGTGATGTTTTGGTGAATGAAAGTTACATTTTTGGAAAGAGGAGGTCAAATGTGACTTGTAGGAAAAAACCCCTCCCAAATTGGCCAAATGGTTTGAGAGATATGGCCTTTTGAAGTTCAAGAATTTCTGAAAATGATTTGATCATAACTTGCCAACCATACATGGGAATTGAGTGTTCTTGGACTTTTTGGAAATGGGAGAACAAGATCTTCAACTTTCATGTTGGGCAAAAATTCATTTGAAGCTTGTATCATGATGTAAGTTTGAGGATCAAGACTTTCCATTTTTGGCAGGTTTCAATTACAGGTCCAGTTTCCATTTTTGGAAATTTCTGATCTGGCTTCAAATTCTTCCATGATGGCGTTTGCCATGATATATGAGGCCTATTGGGACATGAATAAGCTCTCTCAAACCAAATCCCATCATCAAATCACTGATCAAATGGACAGTTGACCAACAGTTGACTTTTAGGGTTTCTGACTGACTGTGCATTGACTGATGACCTCTGAACATCCAATCCTTGACCAAAACACTTCAAATGGATCCCCAAGTCATGTGAACATGTTGGACCAACCCTAGGGCCTTGGCTCCTTGAGAATTATGCTTGCTTGCTTGACTGACTGATCTCCTGACCAATTTGACCTGATTTCTTGATTGGCTTGCACTTGAGGCAAATGGGACAATGCAATGCTATGCAGTGGACCATGTTATGCTATGACCTAATATGAGAATGTATGTACAATGATAGGTGCAAATTTGAGGTGCTACACTTCAAACTGAGTAAGGAACTGATCGAGCTCGTCACTTCCAGTCAGAACAGGAAGTTTAACAATTTTGGTCAAGGATGATATTAGAGACTTCTCTTTCTGTAGTAGAAGCAGCAAACTCAAAGTAGTCTGAAGGCCTTTTACAAAAGACCCAAACACTTTCACCCTCTTTTTCAATATTTCCTTTGCCAATAAAGGAAGTAAGATAGAGCTTGATACTTTAAGGCTAGACTTGGTCCAGCCAAGTAATAGTTCCAAATCTGGAAGCTTGCAAAGATGTTGTGCAATATGAAACACAATTTCAGGTAAAGTTATTAAATGATCTACCACCTCAAGCCTATTATTAATTCCTTCAGCATCTTTCAGTGGACAGCAAATCCAGTTCCTAAGAATTGATGCCGAGTCTTCCTTTGCTTTGGCAGATCCCGACTCCAAAATTTGAACAAGTGGAGGTATACCAACAACAGCAGTAATGGCCCATTTACTTTCAATATTTTTATCCCACAATAAATAGAGCAAGGCAATAGCACATTCTTGTTGTTGTTCTGATGAAAGTCCCAGAAGTGATATCAATTGCTGAACTCCTTCACGACCTTGAAGTGCACGCCATAGACTGCATTCACTTTTGCATAATGTCAACAGAGCTTTTATAAGCTCATCTTGCACTTCATTGGAAACCACAGTTATCAAACCAACAAGCAAACGTTTTGCATCGGAATTTTCTAGTTTAGTTGAGATTACGGAATTACCGTATAAACCAGCAAGAGCTTCGATGGTCCGTTCTAGCATAAGGAAAGGCAAGCGAGGTTTGAACTGTTTCATATGATTATGCTGTGTTTTAGGGGTTATGCTTTGAAGAAATGAAACATAATTAACAGCATGAAGATGGAAAAGGTCCCTGTCTCTAGCAGGAAAAGGCTTGTTATAAATTCACTGCTGGATGTTGCAAGCAAAGATGTATCAATGAAAGCACCCAGCCGACCAGAATTCCAAGTACCAGATACTGATGTGGGTAAGGGAATGCTTGATGAAGTTGCAGGAAGTAAAGGATCAGGCATAAGGATTGAATCTTTAACAGAATCTCCCACAAGAGCAGTCTTAGCAGTGCAATTCCTTTTATCGACAATAACTAGTTTTTATCTTTGCCAACATAAGCTTGTAACAGCCTCTGAACTACCATAAATGTGAAGAACACCAACAAGTTGTGGTTTTCCACGGACATCATAGAAAGCCACATGCCCACTGCTAGTTCCAGCAGGAAGCATCCAACCATCATCTTTGAAGGCTACAGAAGAAAAAAAGGAGCTTCGTAAGAAATGCAAGATGTTGTTCTTCTAGATCCAGAGTCATAAGTGTATAATTTCTTATCAAGGCCAACACTAACAATGATCTTATCGTTGGATGGAGAGAAGCTAATGCCAGCAGTTGGTTCTGAATGCTGCTTCATCCATGAAAGCTTAGGGTTGCGTCCAGTTGTATCCCACAGATGTACTGTCGCATCATCCCTAGCTTCCACAAGAAGACGACGACTAACCCGAGAATAATCAAGAACTCT